>NW_017295577.1:129014-142718 GCF_001594075.2 Trachymyrmex cornetzi
GTTTTTATGATGAAATTCAAATTATTCAGGTTTAAAGGCAACTTTAAGGTTATTCTTTTTAGCAACAGATTTGAATTTTTCAGAAATATCTTTAATGTAAGGAACAATAAAAAAATTTTTTTCAAAGTTGACATTAGAATCCTTATAAGATCCAGTATTACTATAAACATTTTTTCGTCTCGACAAAGTATTAATTCTTTTATTAATCCTAGAGAAAAGAAAGTCTAAAGGATAACCATTGTTTAAAAAAATATTAATCATTATATCTATATTTCTAGTATGAAATCTAGGATGTGATAAAATTATTCTATCCAATTGACCGAGAATAACATCCCTTTTATGATATAAAGGACGATTAGAATTGAAGTTCAGATATCGTCCAGAATTAGTACGTTTTTTATAATTGTCAAAGATAATGTGTCCATTTTCCACAATCAAACTGACATCCAGAAAATTAATAGATCCATCATCATTCTGTTCACAAGTAAAATTCAGTCTGTCATATGAGTTAAAAACATGTAAAATGTCATTAATATAATTAGTAGGAACAGCTAAAATAATATCGTCAACATATCTGTAAAAAATTGGTATATTAAAATTGAATTTTGATAATAAATCTCTTTCCAGGTCCTGTAATACAATGTCTGCTAAAATAGGAGAAAGAGGAGAACCCATGGGCATACCAAAAATTTGTTTAAAGAAAAGTTCGTCAAATTTGAAATACGTGGAATTAAAAATTAAAGAGATGGCTTTTAAGAATTCATTTTTCGGAATCTTAGTATTACTAGTAATGGCATTTCTTTTGCTTAGTATTACTAGAAATGGCGTTTCTTTTGCTTCCTTTAATAGACAGGAATTTATTTTTAACAAATTATGGATTAATGAATTTTCACGCATTAATAAAAAATTACAGAATTTAAGATTCTCATCAGCTCCAACAAGAAAAGAAAAAATTAAACCGATAGAATATGATATAAGTTTGGCTGGTTGTTCTTATTCTGATGGTACTTTTATTCCTTCACACATTGATGGAATTTCCACGTCTGGTTCTAACTACAAGAGTGATTCAAATTTTCATATACATATCGATCCTATTAAATTTGAAGAAAATTATAACTTTAATAACATTAATGAGAATTGGTTGGTCAATCTTAGTGATGTTCAAATACCTGATAATGTTAAAACCATTTTACAACTAGGACCGAAATTTAACTTATCGAATAATTTAATTGACAAAGATAGGATTTACATAGAATTTATTAAGCAAATCAAATTCAACATGTTCAAATTCGATGAGTCTATAAAAAAGGCTATCAGAAACGATACCATCCAAATATTAAAAAGAAATACAATTTACAATAGTAAAACAATTGAAAATGGCTTATTAAAGGGGGGAATTATTGCTACAAAAAAATTTATTACACAACATCCTGATATTCTTATTACTAGAGCTGATAAAGGGAATTCTACTGTAGTTTTGAATTTAAGTGATTATAAAGAGAGAATGTATGAAATTTTATCTGATCAAAAAACGTATATTAAAATTAAGAAAGATCCTATTAGAATGATGATAAACCAAGCACACTATTAGTGAGGTGGAAGAGCATGGAATATTTAGATGAATTTGTTTATAAAAGGCTTAATGTTACCGACGGAAATGTGCCGAGGATCTATGGGCTGCCTAAGATACATAAAGATGGTCATCCTTTGAGAATTATCGTAAGTTGTATTAATAGTCCTCTATATCCACTGGCTGTATTTCTCAAAGACATAATTGATAAGAGTGTAAAAAAGGAATTTAGTTTTATTAAGAATAGCTTCGAACATGAACTTACGAGTGAACTTAATGGTTTTTCTTTGAGGGATGACTATAAAATTGTGTCTTTTGATGTTGTTTCTATGTACACTATACCTGAGGAATTAGTTGTCAAAAGTATTGAATTGAGATGGAATGCCATTTCTAGTAATACTAAGATTCCGAAAAATGAATTCTTAAAAGCCATCTCTTTAATTTTTAATTCCACGTATTTCAAATTTGACGAACTTTTCTTTAAACAAATTTTTGGTATGCCCATGGGTTCTCCTCTTTCTCCTATTTTAGCAGATATTGTATTACAGGACCTGGAAAGAGATTTATTATCAAAATTCAATTTTAATATACCAATTTTTTACAGATATGTTGACGATATTATTTTAGCTGTTCTTACTAATTATATTAATGACATTTTACATGTTTTTAACTCATATCATGACAGACTGAATTTTACTTGTGAACAGAATGACGATGGATCTATTAATTTTCTGGATGTCAGTTTGATTGTGGAAAATGGACACATTATCTTTGACAATTATAAAAAACCTACTAATTCTGGACGATATCTGAACTTCAATTCTAATCATCCTTTATATCATAAAAGGGATGTTATTCTCGGTCAATTGGATAGAATAATTTTCTTATCACATCCTAGATTTCATACTAGAAATATAGAAATAATGATTAATATTTTTTTAAACAATGGTTATCCTTTAGACTTTCTTTTCTCTACGATTAATAAAAGAATTAATACTTTGTCGAGACGAAAAAATGTTTATAGTAATACTGGATCTTATAAGGATTCTAATGTCAACTTTGAAAAAAATTTTTTTATTGTTCCTTACATTAAAGATATTTCTGAAAAATTCAAATCTGTTGCTAAAAAGAATAACCTTAAAGTTGCCTTTAAACCTGAATAATTTGAATTTACATACTGTAGTTGCAGAACACCAAGTTCAGTTTAATCATAATTTTGACTGGGACAACGTTAAAGTTCTTGACATTGAACCATTTTTCCACAAAAGACTGACTTCTGAAATGATATTTATTAAAAAACAAAGTAACGGTATTAACTAACAAAATGATACAGAGAAGTTTCCAGAAATTTATTTACCGTTATTAAACACATCGTTTAAAACTTGATCTAGAATGTCTCACTAGCGACACCGAATTCGGTATAAAAGCGGTCTACCATGGTCTGACTTGATCATTTTATTCTTGATTGTCAAATTATACACATTAATTTTTCCACATCCTGTATTTGCTTGGCAACCTATTGTTAACACAGGTATTTTATTTTACACTTTATAAAAAATTTTTTGTTTTTTCTTCTTGAATTTTAACTTCTTATTTATACTTATAATAGAATCGGGAAATTCTGTGCGCAATAATTTTCATCGCGGATACGCTTTTTGTCTCACTGATGTACTTTTCACTTATCTGACTACTTTGACTAATTTGACTTGCTGCGAATCAGCGCCTTTGAAATGATTGGAGATACTTTTATAAAAATTCTCTTCATCAAGAACTTTGTAATTTTGCGTTGACTAGTTTTTATATATTTATTGACTTTTAATTCTTGCGGATTTTTATAATTATCTATGTTCTCATTTGAGGATCGGATTTTTATAATTCTATGTTCTCATTTGAGGTTATTTTTTGTATTACTGAAGATGGTCTGATTAAAGACCGAAACGTCTATATGTATTTTTAATCATTAAATATATATTAATTCGCGCTACTAATATCTTGCGTCCGTAGTTGTATGCCTTTTATTTATCTCTTTTTGTTTTAATATTGAACTACGTTTTGACCTAATTTGTTTAGAGTAATAGAAGCTAAAGAAAGAGATGGATCCAGACCAAAAGGACATTTTGAAATCCCACGGTTGGATCACGAGTTACCCATACCTCAAAAATTTCAAGATGGCAGACTAGAAGCTACACGAAGAGAGAAATCCAGATCAAAAGGAATTTTGGAAATCGGACGGTTGGATCGCGAGTTACTCATACCTCAAAAAACTCAATATGGAGGAACCGAAGAAGGGAGCCGAGAGGAATCCAGATCAAAAGGAATTTTGGAAATCGGACGGTTGGATCGCGAGTTACTCATACCCCAAAAAATTCAATATGGTAGAACCGAAGAAGGGAGTCGAGAGGAATCTAGATCAAAAGGAATTTTGGAAATCGGACGGTTGGATCGTGAGTTACCTATACGTAAAAAAATTCAATATGGCGAAGGTGAATCGGAAGGGCGAATGGAAGATGGCGCAGAAAGAATTTTGGGAATCGGACGGTTGGAACATGAGTGACCCAAACATACGAAAAGTGACTATGGCGGAACCAAAGCGGACGAACAAGAAAATCCTAACCTAAATGGAATTCCAAGAGCCAGTGGTCCAGAACCTGAGATACTCAAGGAAGAATGGAAGACTAGAAAGGGTAATATGGAGAGGATGTCCGAGACACCAACAAGCCTACCAAAAAGGAAAATGGCCGTCAAAAAGAGGAATATATGGAATTAGTTAGTGTTGCGACGCCATTTGTAGAAAGTAAGAGGGGTGGAGAAGAGAAAATCAAAAGTAATAAGTGATGATGAAGAGGATACTCCATTACAAGTAGGTACGAGGTGTTAATGGCACGAAAAGTACACCCGGTACATGAGAAACGAAATAAAATAATCGAGATGGAGTTGCTAACAGATGAGAACAGGGATCCGCAAAATGCGAACCATCGAAAGAAAGTTGAGAGCAGCGAAATAATTACGACTGGAATGTGTAACAAACAAGGATCACGTTGTCAACAAGTGATAACAGCCAAGGTAAAGGATCACGCCGAAAACAGCGTGACGAAAGCCACCGAACTGCCAGCGGGGATGAGAATCGGGAATAACAACGTGAAGGAAGAAATAAAGCTAAGCTCAGTATCACGTAGCGAGTACACGAGCGAACATCGAGCGGCAGAAAATTTCGTGCATACTAATAGAGCGAAGATCACAGAATTTTCATATTAATAGAGCGAATTCAGAACGAAATAACGAACCGGCAATTCTCATCAAAGGACAACGCAAAAGGATAACGACAGGAAGAAAGCACAGCATTGGAGCAATTATAATGGAGGACCTTGGAAGGCACGGGGGTGATCCCGATTGATCACGGCTCGATTGGACACCACCAATCAGCGACCAGCTGCCTAGGAGCTTTGTAGTTTCAAGCGCTGTGAGTGGCTCGTGTCCAGTTGAGCCGTGTCCAACTGGGTGCCACCCGAGAATATTGGAGGAAAGTGCGAGAGGTGCACATCGCCGAAGCTGTTCTCGCGAAAATGAAGAAGATGAACTACGAAAGGTAAGCCAGCCTCAAGGAAAAGCGGGTGTAGCGGAAAAATTACGCACATTGATGCAAGGAATACCCGAAGGTATGTCCGGGACACATCGGGCGACATGTAGTTTCCAGATCAAAATTAACGGAAGCAACGATGCCATTGGGAATGTAATCGGGTGACAATCCATTTGGATGAAGGTGCCGAAGAGAGGATCTCAAATGGTGAGTTGACGTTAAAATTTAGATACGCCAAAGGGAGCCTGAGCTGTGAGAAGGTGGAGATAACACCGGTCAATGAGGACGAGAATGATGTGGCTGAACCAAACATGGTGCAGAACGTCGAAGAAGAGGGTGAAGAAAAAGATGCTGGGCCGCCGAGGCAGATCCTGCAAGGCGAAGATATTATGATATCAGGAGGGATATCGCCATGTCACTTAAGTGACGTATCGACGATAACGAAGGGAGCACCCGAGCCGGAGGGACCCAAGGAGCCGGAAATGGAACCGACTATAGAAGGGTTGGACCCCATCGAGATGGCGACAATTGTAATAGAGAACATAAGTGATAAAGAGTTGGCTTACCAGACGTTGCCTAATAACAATGAGGAAGAAGGAGAAGGAGATGGATCCATTGCAAATGCAACAAGAAATTGAATTCGAAACGGATTCGAATAGCTCCTTGTTGTGGAAGATAGATCGGGAGCAAATCCGGAGGGGGGCTTTTAAAGAAAAGCCCATATCGCCAGAAAGACAGCGGAAACGGGACGAATGGGAGCGATCCTTAGATAGAGCTGCCCGAAAATCCATGGGCGAGTCCGAGTTCTACATTATCAGAAGCGGTGGCAAAAAGAGGGCTAATTTCCGGAGTGTGTCGAGAGACGAAGTGAGGCTGGAGTCAATGAACAGCGATCCGTGACGGCATACAATATCGTCCAGGAGGCGATGAACGTCGGCAAGAAGCGGCATCGAAGGAGAGAGAAAGGGACCAGGACCGATCATCCTACAGAAGGAAGGACGAGTCGGGGACAAAATGTAAATCCAAAAAAGACCAGCCGAGGGAAACAGGGCGGTTTACTTACAAGGAGAAGAAGTATAAGGAAAGGAGGAGATCGCCCGGCCGAAGTGAAATATCCCACCAATCGCAGGACGACTGAAGGATGTTTGAGAGGAGAGTGCAACCGGAAACGAGTTTTGGCTGCAAGCCGGGTGCAATAAATAAATACCACGTAGGTATTTAAGAACTCTAAGCTAGAATAGGAAAAATACTTAAACATAGGATTAAGAGAACATTGTATAACTGAGAATAAATAAAAAGAAAGGTTATGGGAAGGAATGAGATGAATGATGATTATTATTAGTATTAAGAAATTAGAAATAAGATAAAGAGTTAAAAGCAAAAACACACGGTGAGCGGATAGAGGAGGATCCGTTACACAGATTGACCGTCTTAGGTTATCGAGAAAATAGCGGACGCGGATTTAAGAGATCAGGGTAGCGCCGCGGAGCATTATAAAGAAAACCACACAGTGGTTCGAAAGAAAGGACGCGGAGAATACGATTTACTGGGTTAGGTTTTTTATAAGATGGCGAACGTGGATTTAAGAGACGAATGCAGCGTCATGGAGCACCGTAAAGTAAAACCACAGGGTGGCTCGAAAGAAAGGATGCGGAAGAAATGATTTACCGTGTTAGGTTTTTTATAAGATGGCGGACGCGAATTTAAGTGAGGAGCGTAGCGTCACAGAACACATGCGAACAAATACACACGGTAGAGATAATGCAGGGGTGTCATGAGATATATTGACCGTGCGAGATTAATTAAAAATAAAAAACCATAGGATCCATGCAAGTTAGGGAACGATAGAGTAGGGAGAAAATTAAATCCCACGGTAAATACAAAGATGAAAGGCAACTACTGCAATCTACAGTGTGAAATAACTAAAACCAAAGCGAACGGAAAGATACACCGGAAATAGAGTAGGTAAAGAGAAACCACGTATATGTAGATAATGTAAACAGAAATATAAAGAATGCATAAAAAGAAATATGTATGTAAATAGGATATTATATAAACATATTAGGTGTACAACTTTACTTCCGCCGTTTTCCTATAGATGGCTTTAGCGGTAAGTGGTGGTCGAAATAAATAGATCATAGACGTCATACAATAAACTTAGACATCTGTCAATATAACTCCATAGAAACGTTAGTCGATTTGTGTCTGCATCATAAAATTATTCTCGATTGAAAATGTCCGTTTACGAGCCGAATTCTCGTCATTTGCGGGAGGTTTTAATTTTATGCTTCAATATGAAGAAATCTGCGGCTGAGGCTCATCGAATGCTCTCAAATACTTATGGTGAGGTCGCTATGAAAGAACGTGTCGTGAGTGGTTTGAACGCTTCAAGAACGATGATTTTGACGTCGAAGACCGGCATAGTGGTGGAAGAGAGAAGGTTTTCGAAGATGCAGAATTGGGGATATTACTTGATCAAGACTCGTGTCAAAATCAAGAAGAATTGGCACGATCATTGGGAGTGACTCAACAAGCCATTTCAAAGCCATGGGAATAATTCAGAAGCAAGGAAATTGGGTGCCGTACGAGTTGAAGCCGAGAGATGTTGAACGGCGTTTGTTTGCTTGTGAACAGCTGCTTGAAAGGCAAAGACGGAAGGGATTTCTGCATCGTATTGTGACTGGGAACGAAAAATAGGTTCATTACGATAACCCCAAGCGCAGAAAAACATGGGGAGTTCCCGGCCATGCTTCGACGTCGACGGACAAACCGAATATTCACGTCTCCAAGTTCATGCTCTGTATTTGGTGGGACCAGCTCGGCGTAGTGTATTATGAGCTGTTAAAACCGACTGAAACAATCGCAGGCGATCGGTATCGAACGCTATTGGTGCGTTTGAGCCGAGCATTGAAAGACAAACGGCCGCAATACAACGAGAGACACGATAAATTGATTTTGCAGCATGATAATGCTCGACTCCATGTTGCGAAAGTGGTCAAAACGTACTTGGAAACGTTGAAATGGGAAGTTCTACCCCACCCACCGTATTCTCCAGACGTTGTTCCCTCTGACTATCACTTGTTTCGATCAATGGCACACGGCCTAGCTGACGAATACTTCCGGTCTTACGAAGAAGTAAAAAATCGGATCCATTCGTGGATCGCCTCAAAGGATGACCAGTTTCTTCGACGCGGGATTCGTACGTTGCCGGAAAGATGGGAGAAAGTAGTGGCCAGCGGTGGACAATACTTTGAATCATAAATGTATAACCAGTTTTTTACAATAAAGCCTCGAATTTCGTAAAAAACGGCGGAAGCAAAGTTGTACATCTAATATGTAGCGAGAACGAAGAGTAGAAGGGGAGAAGCGAAGCGAGGCCACGATCAGGACAGCACAAGCACCAAGCGAAAAGTGGGGAGCGCAGCCACTATAAAAGGGAGCGACAGCGACAGCTCAAGGCTTTTTAGTCCCGGCTTTCTGGCTCTCAAGTAATAGCATACGCTCTTAGCAGTCGCAGTCACACATATCGTGATAATTGGCAGTTTGGAGAACGCGAAAGTTCGTGAGAGAATTCTAACGCGGAGATAGTTCTGATAATTATCGCGAGCGAGGTAGTTCGAACGGAATAATCGGAGCGCATGATCAGAGGAAATCCGGTGATAAAATCGAGCGCTGTAAATCGGGAGCGAATAATAGATTTCAGGCTAAAGTGTTAGTGAATTCGAGAATATCGCAGTCAAGCGAGTACCGAAGCGATCTTCCATAAGGAAGTAAGGTTTGCAATTTGTATATGGATATGTATATTGTAAATATCTGTAAAAACGTTGTGTGAATATATGTCATTTGTGAAGTGTTAAAAAAAAAGAAACTATCAGAATTTTCTTAATTGGCGAATTACCTATCCACAAGCGAAATAGTATAAGTTGCAAGATATCGACGTTTGCAACAATAACGTATCGTAAGAATCCGCGCTTGAGAACATTACCCTTCTTTCTTGGCGATAAAAGAAAGTGGCGACCGTGTAAGATAAAAATAGGACCAAGTAGCAAGCAGAACATCGGAATTCGATCACACCCCAACCCCCTTTTGAATTTATGAAAATTAATAACTTCTACCCGGAGGGACCGGGAATTTTTGTGACAACTGGGTTGAGTGGAGAATCGACGAACCCCTCTCGAGCCCATAGGTACCATGCCCCCACCCCCCTTTTTAAATTTTGGAAAATAAATAACTTCTATCCGTAGAGTCCGGTAATTTTTATGACACTGGGGTTGAGTGGAGGGTCGACAACCCTCTCGAGCCCAATAGGTACGGGTGGCACCCAGTTGGACACGGCTCAACTGGACACGAGCCACTCACAGCGCTTGAAACTACAAAGCTCCTAAGCACCGGTCGCTGTGATTGGTGGTGTCCAATCGAGCCGTGGTCAATCGGGATCACCCCAATAGGTACCATCCCCCCCACGCCCCTTTTGGAATTTTGGAAAATTAATAACTTCTAGCCGGAGGTACCGGAAATTTGTCACACCGGGGTTGGGTGTAAGGTCGACAACCCTCTCCGGCCCCATAGGTACGATCCCCCCGCCCCCTTTTTGAATTTTGGAAAATTAATAACCCTCTACTCGGAGGAACCGGAAATTTTTGTGACAATGTGGTTGGGTAGAGAGTCGACAACCCTCTCGTGTCTCCCCTCGCGGGTTGCCACCTTGTCGTGGTGAGGGGGCTCCCTCCTGGGTCGTTTATGCGGCCCTGGGGGGTCTAAGTGCAGCCTCTACGGACTTCTCTGTTAAATAGGAGTAGTCTGTACGCTGGGTCAGGCACTCCATGGGGGCTCCCTCCTCGGAGGGTGCTCCTAGGGGAGCCGTTCCTTGTGGAACGGTTCTCCAATGTTCCGGTAGTGGATGGCGACTCTGAGTACAAACGCCCGGTGACACGGCACCGACAGGAGGAGCATTGCTCCCTACCCATAACAGGGGGAAGTGCGTCACTGCGGTGCAGTGCGCGCCTCTGGGTGGGAAGGTGGATGGCGTCGCTGCGGGGCAGCGCGTGTCCCGGGAGTGGAGGGCAGCGGGGCCGCTCGGACGTATTCCGAGGCAGGACCTGCTGTCCTGGCCCGCCGGAGCCGCTCGGACTTATTCCGAGGCGGAGCCCGGCGGTGCGGTGTCATGGGAAGGAAAACCCGTCAAACCCGGAAGGAAAATCGTACACTCGGCTTTGGGCGGCCTGTAAAACAGCCCTACCATTGACATGGCGTTTTGATAAAGCATCAAGAAGAAGCTATTACGTTAGCATCCGGGCTCGAAACCGGCAGCTACCGGTGTGGGGGTGGTGGCGTCTTGGCCGCCCCCATGTCGGACTCGGTTCTGAGCTGAGTCTCATACAACAGGTGCGACGACGGGTGCACTGCAGGTCCGTCGTCGTCGAGAAATGTGCCTGCGAAGTCGAAGGAGGGGAAAGAGCGGGAGAGGGCGGAGGGCCTCGCCGCCGGGGTCGACCGCCCGGACGTGAGTACCGGCAGCTTTTTCGAGTCTTCCTTCCTGGGGAAGGACTTCACATGGGACGAGGCTCTTGACCTAGGTATGGTCCCTACCGGGGAGCCTACCCGGCTATACCCTGCGAGGTGGAAAAAAGAGGGTCTCCGCGGAGACACGAGGAGCTACGTTGTGCTTCGCCTGATAGGAGGAACAGACTCGAATCCGGACGAGAGGCAGTGGTCCATTGTGGATACCTTGCCACTGGACCAGGAAGCCTCTTAGGAAGGGATGGAGGACCCTACCTTCATAGACACCGAGCTTAGCAGCGAGTCTGAGGACTCTAAGGAGACGTTGGCTTCGTACTTCAGGAAGCCTGGTCCTACCTGTAGTAGGATTCTGAAGAATAAGGGCAGAAGTACTCGTTCCTCTGCGAATAGGCCCCCCTCCTCCTCGGAGGAGAGAAGGCTGCAAGCGGACTCCGGAGAGCCCCCGGGCAAAGTCTCTGTCATCATCCCCCTTTTCCGCTCCGAGAAAGAGGAAGACGGACCCTAGTCCCACAGGTACGGCCTATTATATTACCAAGAGGGAGGCAATCAGGCTCGCAAACGAAGAGAAAGAGAAACAGCTTCAATTAGCCCGAGAGGATGTCATTAGGATGTCTCTAACGAAGATTTGCTACGGAAGTTCAATGTGGACCTTGATAAGTATGTTGAAGGAATCGAGGATCACCCTAACAATGACGTACAGAAAAAAGCAGAGGAATATCTATACGAGATTATCAGGATTGCTAGAACATCCTCAAATTTCAAAGGGACATATCAAAAGTCCCTAAAGCTGGCGGCTGCGGCCACTCTGGGTTGCATCCAGATATTCCACTCGAAGGCCGATAGGAGAGAAGTCCACTCCCTTAGGGATAAACTCAACAAAATACTAAACGAAGAAAGAGCCAAGACTGCCTTGGCCGAAGAAAGGATAGAGAATCTCGAGAGGGAACTCGCGAGCCATAAAGCCGCCGTGGGGCCCATGGCTAAGGATCCCAAAGATGAACTCACGGAAAAACAGTTGAATCTCCGATCGGCTCAACCTAAACCCTCGACATTCCACCAACCTATCGACCAACTTGATGATCAGATAGATGTCAGTGAAGGAGAGGCTGATTTGGCTGAGGAAAGAAGGAGGCCCCCTCCTTGGGGGGACCGGGGAAGATCCCTGGCCCCGTCCACAAGTTTCGTCCCGGTTCTAGGAATAGGGAAGAAGGAAAAAGGAATCCATCTCAAGTCAGAGTCAGAGGGAAATCCTCTAAGAGGCCGCAACCGGGAACAGGTAGCTCCCTGGAGCGAACCGGCAATCCGCCAGACCCGCTACCCTGGACCCGTGTGCTAGGGAGGAAAGCGGCGAAAAACCAGAAGAGGACAGCTACCGCCGCCAAGACAGAGTCACAGAGCAAACCTAATAGGAAGCCTGTTGCTGCTCCAAAAGTTAGAAGACCTCCGCGCTCTTCGGCGGTACAAATTAGTTGCAGAGGTGAGACATTATACGCCGACGTAATGAAACTCGCCAAGGATAATATTAACATAGACAAGTTAGGAATAAAGGAGCTACGGCCGAGAAAGTTTAGATCGGGTGCTCTAATCCTGGAAATCCCATCTGGTGCGGACGGAGCCTGCCAGGCTGACACTCTGGCATTGAAGCTCCTAGAACTAACGGCCAACAACGAGAACGTTGTTATCTCGAGGCCAGAGAAGTCTGCGGAGATCAGGGTCAAGGACCTGGAGGCTTCTTTGACCAGGGATGAAATAATTGTGAGCATCGCTAGACTTGGCGAATGTGACCCCACGCACAGTCGCCGTTCAGATCGCTAATTCTGGAAATATGAGCTACGCGGAGATCCTTCGAACCGCGAGGGAACGTATAAATGTGGAAGAGCTGGGGATCGAGAAAATCCGGCCAAGGAAGGCGTGCACGGGGGCGTTTCTGTTTGAGATACCAGAGTCAACCGGTGCTCTCAAGGCCGACACCTTGGCGAAAAAGCTGCAAGAGGCTCTGGCGGATAAAGAGGGCGTAAGAATCACATGGCCCGTAAAGACAGCGGAAATCCGAATCCGAGATATCGAGGATTCGGTTTCTCTCCAGGAGATCGCTTCGATTATTGCGAGGGAAGGCGGGGGTGATCCGGCTGAGATAAGGTTGAATAACATTACCAAGGCGCTCAACGGGCTCGGGTCCATTTGGGCCAGATTCCCACAGCTTGCTGCCAACGAACTGGTCAGGGCGAAAAGGGTAAGAATGGACTAGACGTCAGTAAAGATCGAATTACTACCGGACAGGCCCTTGCAGTGTTTCCGCTGCTTTGAAAAGGGCCATGTGAGGGCGGAATGCCACTGTGAAGTGGATCAAAGTCTGAGCTGCTACCGATGCGGATTCAACGGACATAGAGCTATTGAATGCGATGGCACAATTAGATGCGTACTGTGCGCTGAGGCGGGAGTGCCCTTCGATCATCGGGTAGGGGGTAGATCCTGCAATCCTCCCAAGAGGAGAGGAAGAGAGGCGGGCTGACGGAGGGCCCCCTGCGATGAGTTGAGGACACAGAGATCGGAGATTGTGAGAGAGGCGCCCCTCCCGCAAAGAGAAAGAACGAGGAGGAACACCCCTTCCCTCCAGAGGGGAGAGGAGGAGCTACTGGTGTTAGTGGCTCGCGAAAAGGATGAGTCGGGGACTTACGCACCCACGGTCGAAACCCCGACGGAGTCGACACCGGTGGGGGGCGAGACAGGTGTGGCAATGGAGGTTGACAAACCCCCCGGTCGCCTTGCCTCGGGAACCACTGGCGGTGGCAGTACCACTGTTGCGGCGTTGGTACCACTGGTGACTCACGAGGGAGAAAACACTCACACGGCGCGGAGTGGGATTTCTGGGATAGATAACGGGGATCCTA
The DNA here is from genome assembly GCF_001594075.2 of Trachymyrmex cornetzi. Classification (NCBI taxonomy): domain Eukaryota; kingdom Metazoa; phylum Arthropoda; class Insecta; order Hymenoptera; family Formicidae; genus Trachymyrmex; species Trachymyrmex cornetzi. The sequence goes on from NW_017295577.1 coordinate 142,573, forward strand.
ACCCGGACAATACAGATGCCGAACAGCCTACTGCAGGCGAATCTTAATCACGCACGCCACGCGCAGGATCTTCTCTTGCAAACGATGGCGGAGCGTGACTATGGGCTGGCGGTCAAATCAGAGCCCTACAGGGTCCCCCGGGGCCA
>NW_017295577.1:142904-144809 GCF_001594075.2 Trachymyrmex cornetzi
TTTGAAGACAGGCTCAGGTCCCTCGAGGCATGTCTGAGAAGGCTGTCGGACAGGCCGCTGCTGCTGGCCGGTGACTTTAATGCGAAGTCTACCTTGTGGGGCTCCACCTACACAGACTCAAGGGGCAGGAAGTTGGAGCGCTGGGCCATGGCAGTTGGTCTGTGCTGCCTCAATCGTGGTGGTCACAGTACCTGCGTCAGGGCAGCCAGGGAATCGGTCGGCGACGTGACCTGAGCCACTCCGGCTGGGCCGGCAGGCTGATTGGCTGGAGCGTCCTGGCCGACGAAACCTGCTCGGACCACCTTTACATCGAGATGATACTCGGGGTGACGCGGACGCGGGAGGCCAGACGGGGCCCTGCCAGGCCGAAAAGATGGTCCTTTCTCGCATGGACGAGGAGAATATGGAAGCGGCCATCCTGGCGCAAACCTGTGTGGCGAGGGGCGAAGATAAAAGCCCGGAAGAGGAGGCTGCACACATCCAACAAGTAGTCGCCAACGCGTGCGACATGGCCATGCCTAGCGCATCACCGCGCGCTAGGAGGGCAACCTATTGGTGGAACAGCCGCATAGCCGAACTGAGACGTCGGGCCATGAAGGGCAGAAGAGAGATAAAAAGAATTAGGAGGAGGCTTAGCGACCCAGAGGAGGTGGATAACAAGATCCAAGCATACAAGAGCGCTAAAGAGGGCCATTAGTGGAGCCAAGGCAAAGGCCTGGCAGGAATTACTAAGCTCCCTTGATGAGAACCCCTGGGGCCGTCCCTATCACATTGTCCGCGACAAATTAAGACGATGCCCCCCTCCCCACAGACGGAGCTGATGGAGCCAGCGCTGCTGGACAGGGTGCTACTGGCATTGTTCCCGGAGCCCGAAGATGGGGAAGCACAATGGAGCGAGCCGCCCCTACCGGTAGAGGGAGAAGCTGTTTGGAACAAAAGTCTTTCGGTGACGGAAGAAGAGCTCGCTGGAGTGATCCGTAAAATGAAGGCTCGTATAACGGCACCGGGCCCTGGCGGCATTTCAGGCAGGGCATGGGCGGTGGCCATCGAGAGGACCGAGGTCGGGAGGCGGCTGCGAGAGACATTTACGCAGTGTCCAAAGAGCGGAACCTTCCCGACCATCTGGAAGAGCGCAAGCTTGGTGTTGCTAAGAAAGAAGAGTAGGCCCGCTGACGGACCGGCAGGATATCGCCCCATCTGCCTCTTGGATGATGAGGCAAAGCTCCTCGAGCGGATCGTGGTGGAGAGTGGTTACACACCGAGAAAGAAAGGGCCCAAACCTACATACGGAACAGTTTGGCTTCCACAGGGGCCGTAGTACGGTAGATGCGATCCTCTGGGTCCGCATGTTTGTGGAGGAGACGGTTACTGAGGGCGGGGTAGTTGCCCTGGGACCGAATTGGCAGGGCCCTAAAAACCCACCGGGTGTCACACTACTTTAGGCGGATAATCCGGGCGTAAAAAATAGAAGCCTTAGATTCATCAGGGTCGACGGCGACCCAGTGGACAGACGGGTAGCCAGGGGGTGCCGCACGGGTCGGTTCTGGGCCCAATACTGTGGAACCTCGGATATGACGAGGTCCTGCACCGGGCAGAGCTCCCCCCCCCTTTTTTTTTGGTGACGGAGAGGAAATGCCTAACGCATACCCCGGGCCTCGGGGGAGAGCCCGGGGTTATGTGGGGCTTGCACCCACTAAAACCCCTCCGGGTGTCCTGGGCTGGCCGCTGTTAGGGACCCCCGAAAACGCGTGCAGCATACATCCGGGGGCCCCTGGGCCTGCTGGCCTTAACGGCCGGCCCTCACCCGCCCGGGGCCTAGTCCTCAAAGAGAGAGGTTTTCGGCCCCGGGCGGCACGTTGCGCTATCTTCTCTATTTCGGGCGCGGAGGGGGACACCGCCCCCCGC
>NW_017295577.1:146335-146889 GCF_001594075.2 Trachymyrmex cornetzi
GCGGGGGCCACCGCTAGGCCCAGGTCCTTCACCGCATCGACGACGCATGCCACCGCTACGTTGGCCAGCGCCACGGATCTTCCCCAGGTTGTGCCCCCGACCACCACCAGCGTGTCGTCTGCGTAGCAGACGACGTGGCAGCCAGGGGGCAGAGCAGTGCGGAGAACGGCGTCGTACGTGGCGTTCCATAGGAGGGGTTCGAGAATGGACCCCTGGGGAACGCCACACGACATGTCCCTCCGCCGCTGGAGTCCCACTTTGTCGTGGAACTCCAGCTGCCTGTCCCGGAAGTAGTCCTCAACCACGGCGACCAGGTAGGGGGCAGGAGGAAATGCCCCCTCAGCGCCCCCACCACCCGGCCCCATGGGAGACTATTGAAGGCGTTGGCGATGTCCAGCGACACCCCCCCGTCAGCTGCTCCGAGAGGGCACGGACTTAGGCGATGGCGCCCACCGTTGACCGGCCCTCCCGGAAACCGTGCTGGCCGCAGAACAGGTTGGGACCGTCCCGGGACATATGCCGGACGACACGGGCCGCGATGATTCGCTCGAATA
>NW_017295578.1:0-581 GCF_001594075.2 Trachymyrmex cornetzi
AGGAAGCGTCAGTTAGGCTTCATCTCGCTGTCTCTCTAATCTACACTCTCTTGTGTGATGAGATTGATTTGGAAGGAAATAAAAAGGCTTTTAATAAGTACAGAATGTTTAAGATTGTATGATTTTAATATTCAATGTACAAGGCGTGATAGCTACCACCCGAGGCTTGTTCGAGGGCCTCGTAGGCTTGCGCACGGGCGCGATGTGTGGTGGCGATCTCGGAGGCCTTGGTTGTGGCCTTGGCGCAGGCTTTGCGGTTTTCAGAGCCTCCGGAGCGAGGGAAGCGTCCGATCTCTTCGCGATTTCGCGCGTGTGACCTGGTGCGTCGGTTTTCGCTTCCGTCCCCTTTTCGGTCTCCGTTTCCCAGTACCGGGCAGGGTCGAACGCTCCCTCCTTGAGCAGCTCCCGCTGTAGCTGCTTTAGGTGGGTCCGCCACCCTCCTCGCTTGCCGCGTGTACGTTTTCTCTTAGGCATCTGCTTCAGAAAGAACGTTTTATAATGGCGGCAGATCGGAAAGAAAAGAATGCGAAAAGACCTCGACGCCGAGAAGACGCTCGTTGGAGTTTTCGCTAGGAGGTGAT
>NW_017295579.1:0-682 GCF_001594075.2 Trachymyrmex cornetzi
GTTGAGGAAAATGCTCAATTACATTTGTTTCCAGAATTTTTATTAAATGCGAACGCATTAACTGATGTTTATATTTCACTTTGTCAGGTTTTATGTTAAATAATAATGAAGTCGCAAAAGCTATAGTAAAAACACCGCAATCACTATAGTTCGTTTGACGTTGCACAGTCGGAAATTTTATTTTATCAAAATTGTATGTTGGAAATAATCTTTTTAAAAATTGCTCATGATGTTTGTGCAAAGTTTTATTATTTAAGGAATCATATATAAATATGTTTTTTCTATCATAATAGCTACACACCCAATGTCCATCTGATGAACCAGATGAACTATGTAATATTTGTATATGCTTCTTATCTATCGGAATGGGTCGTATAGTATCAGGTATTTGTATTTGCAATGTACTAGCAGGTGTGTATTCTGAACAATTTCGCAAAACTTCGTGAAAATGATCTATATGTTCGTCTGTAAGCCAATCACCTCGATCAATTATATTTCTATTGGCAGATGTTAAAATAAAATCTTTTCCTTTTACAGACATTTTGTTAAAAATATTCGAACAGTAAACTTCTTCATAAATTTAGGCGCACAGCACCCGATCTTTGTAGGCGCACAGCACCCGATCTTTACAGGCGCACAGCACCCGATCTTTACAGGCGCACAGCACCCGATCTTTGCAGGC
>NW_017295579.1:2306-3216 GCF_001594075.2 Trachymyrmex cornetzi
TCTGGTTTAGAGTATGCCATTGAAAGAATCAGCGTTAAGTTTCCAATGATGGATAGAGTATATGTTATTAGAAAACAATTTCCATTATCTTTTAGTTATGGATTACAATTCATAAAAATCATGGTTTGAATTTGCAAAATGCTGTTATGGACCTAGGTAACAATGTATTTAGTTGCGATCAGGCTTATGTTCCATTATCTCGAGTAATGAAACGAATTAAAGATGTTTCGTGGACATTGTCAAAAGCAATTACTTCCGTTCAAGAATCAGGTCAAAAAGAAGTTCCATTAAAAAATACTGCTTGGCTTATACGCGGTTTACAAAATATTACACATGTAACACACAAGGATGATCCACTGAAAACTTATATATAAAAAGAAGATCATCCAAGGTTTAAAGCCAATCGAATCTAACACTGGTTATTGTTGTGTATAATATCTTTATTTTAATTTACCATACGTTTCGATCCTAGTATTGGATCCTTATCACTGGTTAATATCAATACCTTATGTCATCGTTTTTCCTGAAACACTACATTGCCTATATTATTATCATATTACTACCATTTAATTCAATCTCAACTATGTGTAAACTTCACGTATCAAATCTTAAATTGTACATTGTAAAGTTCCATACAAATGAGTAAGTCATTATATTAACTGTTTGAACTTATTAACATAATGTGTGTTCACAATTATAATATTACAATTATTATATTCTTTATTATGTATTATCTAATGTGATAGTAATGTTATGTCAAATATGCTATTTCCTACCCCTAAAATGTTAATTCTGCATATACTGTGCATTAATTTTAACTTACATGACATATCTTTAATGTTTAGCTGGAACACCGTGCTTTTCATGTTCAACGTTCGTCATACAAGGTCAATCATCGTTTCAGTTATTA
>NW_017295579.1:4774-6029 GCF_001594075.2 Trachymyrmex cornetzi
ATCGAAACGTATGGTAAATTAAAATACTTTAAACCTTGGATGATTTTACACACACGAGTCGATAACGAAAATTGATTTTATTAAAAAGAAGATGTTGCATCGTTTCGTTATTATTATTCATAAAATTATTGTTGTCAAAACAATATTCAGAGATCTTTATCTGTATCAATATAATAGCAAGATTGTTCGGAAATACACACAGAGTGACTACAGGTATCAATTTATGTAGGAAATATAAAAGAATATATTAAACTATACATAAAATCTCATGCTTTTCAGTGATGGGAGATGTAGCCAGAAATTGCCAGTTGTGGCGTTTAGGATCCGTGCTATTTCACTCTATCACATTGTTCTGATCAAAATAGAAAGAGATACCACGGGCCCTAAACGCCACATAAACTGTCAATTTTCGGTCGGCTTCAAGTTACGGACAGAATGTTTGATCTATGTATATATGTCGTTGCATAAAACTCGTCCGTTATTGAGATCCAATAATCTCAATCTGCCGCAACTCGTCGGCTCGCGTAAAATAAAGAAGGCACGGCAGTGTCGCTGCGCTTGGCTTAGCGCCGAGACACTACCGTATCTCCAGATCCTTGTTTAACATTCGATTAATAACAAGCAGAATGATACTTGGAGGCACTCGGTGTGTATTCCCGAACGCTGCTTAATAATAACATAAAATATTTACGAAGAAACATATTGGATTACCTTTTATTAATGAGAACTTCTCAAAATCACCACCGAAAATCAACACCATTAAATTTAATGTCAACAGTGTCAACACCATTAATCAAAATCATTAACTACGTAAATCATAATCGTCTATGATTGTATCTAGTAAGCGCGCTATCAGCGCCATATTTCAAAATATTTCACCGTATCATTTTCATGTAAGATAACATAAAACTCGATCCGTTCAGCCGTTATTGAGATTCGGTAATCTCAAAATGTATTTCTTTCAAATAAACAGATTATTACTACACGTTTAAATTTTTTTATTTCAGAAACTAAGCCGTTTAGACCACATATGTTTATATGGATTTTACTTAAATGGCGATTTTGGCTGTGTTCCAAAATTCATTGCTATTGCTGAAAATATACAATACAATAATCCATAACGTAAATTGTAGATTTTAGTACAGGCAGTGAATTTTAAAACACAGCCTTTGTTAGTGAAAACCAACAAAATGGCGACATTTGGCTATGAAAAACTTCGTATGGCTGCGTTCGGAAACATCACCCGAGTGCCCCC
>NW_017295579.1:7025-9063 GCF_001594075.2 Trachymyrmex cornetzi
CCTCCACGGCCTCTGCGGCCTCCGCGGCCTCCGTGGCCTCCGCGTTCTTCACCGCGATATCGAGTGCTATTCGCACTTAAGCGGCTCTTTTGCCAGCGTCTAACTGTAATGTAATGAATTTGAAAAAATAATTTAAAAAATTCAGTTAATGAATTAGTTATGTAGAGTAGGGTGTGTAGACATTTCTTTTGTACCTATCTTTCCATATTCTCATTGTTCGATACCATCTTCTATTATATAATAACAGATCGAAGGATATAAGTTGGTTACTTAGCCAATACACGTTCATATCATTCCATTGTGCGAGATTGTAACTAAATACATTTATCTAATAATTATTCTTTTCTAAATATTTCTTATATGCACATATTTAATATAGATATACTTGATAAATCACCTCTATACTTACTTAATACCTTCAATCTGTTACATTTATACAATATAATCTCCTTCTATTCTCTCTTACAAACACACACATCTTTCTTTCTCAAGATTACGTACATCAATGCTAACTGTTATTTCTCATATGTCTCTACGTCCTTACATTCTATTTGCTAAATGGGGGAAAGACGATCCAAGATCGGAAGGTACGTGTCAAACAACAACTCTGTGTCACTCTGTTTATGCCATTTTTCTGTTTTTTAAATATATATTTCTGACATCGTTCTCGCTACATACGATTGCTCTCTATCCAAAATCCTTACATTTTGCCAATCAAAATCATGTTCTGTTGTAATCCTATGTTCCGATACCACTGACGGTGAACCACTAATCTTTTTTACGTAGAGACATAATATATGAGAAATAACAATTAGCATTGATGTACGTAATCTTGAAAAAGTAAGATGTGTGTGTTTGTAAGAGAGAATAGAAGGAGATTATATTGTACAAATGTAACAGATTGAAGGTATTAAGTAAGTATAGAGGTAATTTATCAAGTATATCTATATTAAATATGTGCATATAAGAAATATTTAGAAAAGGATAATTATTAGATAAATGTATTTAGTTACAATCTCGCACAATGGAATGATATGAACGTGTATTGGCTAAGTAACCAACTTATATCCTTCGATCTGTTATTATAGAAGATGGTATCGAACAATGAGAATATGGAAAGATAGGTGCAAAAAAAATGTCTACACACTAATTCATCTCTACTAATTCATACTCTACATAACTAATTCATTAACTGAATTTTTTAAATTATTTTTTTCAAATTCATTACATTACAGTTAGACGCTGGCAAAAGAGCCGCTTAAGTGTGAATAGCTCTCGGTATCGCGGTGAAGAACGCGGAGGCCACGGAGGCTGCGGAGGCCGCAGAGGCCGTGGAGGCCGCGGAGACTGCGGAGATGACGGAGGCGGCGAAGGACGCGGAGGCCGCGGAGGCCACGAAAATAAAAAAATTTATATTTTCAAATAAAATAAAAAATTGTAGAGGAGAGTGGTGTCGGTTGTAACAAAAAAAAATATTTTTTTGCAGCTAACCAATTTATTATAAATAAGAAAAAATTGAAATTTTTTATGAAAACAAATATATCCTTTGGCATTAATTTCAACTTAATAGATATTTAAAAAAGTAACAAATTATAAATGATATTTATCATTAATGGCATCGCCGCAACTTGTTACAATTGACACCGCGGTGGTGTCAATTGTATCACCCCAGGGTGTTGATTGTAACACAAAAACATTGTGAATATATCCATATGAAAATCAACACTATGCTAATAAACAACATTGAAAAAATACAAAAAAATAAAACCGAAACATCAGTCTTTCCTCTGTTGGTTTTTCGAGGCCTTGGTTTCACCATTTTGAAAATGTGTCTTCTCTAAAACCGAAAACATAGATACAATATCAAATAGTTGTCAAAACTGTGATAATTGCATCTTCACAACTGATAATTCAAACTATAATACGATTATAACATGTTACACAAATTATTTTCTATATAATTTTTGTTTTTACAGCAGAGAATTTGTTTTTAAAGCAATGAATTTATGTTTATAAAATAGAAAATTTGTGTAACCCT
>NW_017295579.1:9810-10073 GCF_001594075.2 Trachymyrmex cornetzi
TTTAAATTAAAAATTTTTTTTTCTCTTAATATTAATATTTTTTTTCTTTTAAAATCAAACAGAATTAATTTAGAAAAAGTTCAATGATTTTATGATGAGAGATTTATAATAAGAGCTACACCATATGACATTTTATTGACCCGCTAGGTTTTATCAATTCATGTAATCACAACGATCATCATAATTTACACGACTCTATAACTCAATCATATATACACATGCTAGATATTTTAACTCTCATTGGGGATGGTTTTTATTTTTTT
>NW_017295579.1:10425-13975 GCF_001594075.2 Trachymyrmex cornetzi
GGAAATGTCTTTGAATGAATTGTGATATAATAATTTTATTTAAGAGGAATTTAAACCATTTGGATTGGGGAATAGGAAGATTCTTCAATAAATATACGTGTACTTAGGTTTCATTGCATAAAAATTAAAGAGAGTACCATTTGGATTGAGTAAATAATAAAGATAGTATCACTTGAGTTTTACTTTTTATTTGGTAAAATTTAACCTAGACACCCATTTCCTCGGCGGCGAACACCTAGACACCCACTTCCTCGACGGCGAACACCTAGACGCCCACTTCCTCGACGGCGAACACCTAGACGCCCACTTCCTCGACGGCGAACACCTAGACGCCCACTTCCTCGACGGCGAACACCTAGACGCCCACTTCCTCGACGGCGAACACCTAGACGCCCACTTCCTCGACGGCGAACACCTAGACGCCCACTTCCTCGACGGCGAACACCTAGACGCCCACTTCCTCGACGGCGAACACCTAGACGCCCACTTCCTCGACGGCGAACACCTAGACGCCCACTTCCTCGACGGCGAACACCTAGACGCCCACTTCCTCGACGGCGAACACCTAGACGCCCACTTCCTCGACGGCGAACACCTAGACGCCCACTTCCTCGACGGCGAACACCTAGACGCCCACTTCCTCGACGGCGAACACCTAGACGCCCACTTCCTCGACGGCGAACACCTAGACGCCCACTTCCTCGACGGCGAACACCTAGACGCCCACTTCCTCGACGGCGAACACCTAGACGCCCACTTCCTCGACGGCGAACACCTAGACGCCCACTTCCTCGACGGCGAACACCTAGACGCCCACTTCCTCGACGGCGAACACCTAGACGCCCACTTCCTCGACGGCGAACACCTAGACGCCCACTTCCTCGACGGCGAACACCTAGACGCCCACTTCCTCGACGGCGAACACCTAGACGCCCACTTCCTCGACGGCGAACACCTAGACGCCCACTTCCTCGACGGCGAACACCTAGACGCCCACTTCCTCGACGGCGAACACCTAGACGCCCACTTCCTCGACGGCGAACACCTAGACGCCCACTTCCTCGACGGCGAACACCTAGACGCCCACTTCCTCGACGGCGAACACCTAGACGCCCACTTCCTCGACGGCGAACACCTAGACGCCCACTTCCTCGACGGCGAACACCTAGACGCCCACTTCCTCGACGGCGAACACCTAGACGCCCACTTCCTCGACGGCGAACACCTAGACGCCCACTTCCTCGACGGCGAACACCTAGACGCCCACTTCCTCGACGGCGAACACCTAGACGCCCACTTCCTCGACGGCGAACACCTAGACGCCCACTTCCTCGACGGCGAACACCTAGACGCCCACTTCCTCGACGGCGAACACCTAGACGCCCACTTCCTCGACGGCGAACACCTAGACGCCCACTTCCTCGACGGCGAACACCTAGACGCCCACTTCCTCGACGGCGAACACCTAGACGCCCACTTCCTCGACGGCGAACACCTAGACGCCCACTTCCTCGACGGCGAACACCTAGACGCCCACTTCCTCGACGGCGAACACCTAGACGCCCACTTCCTCGACGGCGAACACCTAGACGCCCACTTCCTCGACGGCGAACACCTAGACGCCCACTTCCTCGACGGCGAACACCTAGACGCCCACTTCCTCGACGGCGAACACCTAGACGCCCACTTCCTCGACGGCGAACACCTAGACGCCCACTTCCTCGACGGCGAACACCTAGACGCCCACTTCCTCGACGGCGAACACCTAGACGCCCACTTCCTCGACGGCGAACACCTAGACGCCCACTTCCTCGACGGCGAACACCTAGACGCCCACTTCCTCGACGGCGAACACCTAGACGCCCACTTCCTCGACGGCGAACACCTAGACGCCCACTTCCTCGACGGCGAACACCTAGACGCCCACTTCCTCGACGGCGAACACCTAGACGCCCACTTCCTCGACGGCGAACACCTAGACGCCCACTTCCTCGACGGCGAACACCTAGACGCCCACTTCCTCGACGGCGAACACCTAGACGCCCACTTCCTCGACGGCGAACACCTAGACGCCCACTTCCTCGACGGCGAACACCTAGACGCCCACTTCCTCGACGGCGAACACCTAGACGCCCACTTCCTCGACGGCGAACACCTAGACACTCACTTCCTCGATGGCGTCACCTAGACACCCATTTCTTCGACCTAGACATCCACTTCCTCGAAGATAAACATCCAGACACTTAATTCCTCGACGGCGAACATCTAGACGCTTATTCCTGAATATTTATACACCCTCTTTCTCGACACGGTAAATACCTAGATAGATCTTCATCAACGACAATCTCGATATTTCATTTTAATTATAATTATTATTTTATTTTAATTCATTTATTACTTCTAATTTCAATTAATTAATTTTAATTAATTTAACACGTCACATCGTATATGTGACGATGTTGCCATCGCTGATTATCACAGCCGTCATGTGTGGTTGATGATCACGTTCGAATGTGCAATGCTGTCATCGCTAGTTTAAGTCAAAAGCCCTCTAGTGTCGAAAAAATGAGACGTACATTTTTCCTGGTCGACGACAATAATAATAATAATAATAACGACGACGTATCTTCAGTGAAAATGTAGCAGTTCGGCACTTTGCGTCGCAATATCTCCGCTCGTAGGGCACGTAGAAAAATGAAAGCACTTTTATCATACAATTCGTGCGGTGGCTATCGATTGAGCATACATAGAACGCGATCGGTTCAGCCGTTATATGAAATCTGATGATATCGATCTGCCGGAACTCTTTGGTTCGCGTAAAGGAGGCACGGCAGTGTCGCTACGCTTTGGCTTAGCGCCGAGACACTACCAGTGTCTCCAGATATCATTTATTATGTATTACTATTATTTTTCATTTCATGTATCGTACATTTACAAGTATTTTATGTAAGTCTTACTATTATGTTTTATGTAATATCATTTATTATGTATTACTATTATTTTTCATTTCATGTATCGTACACTTATAAGTATTTTATATCTGTATACTCCAAAACGAAGATGGAAGAGATAATAAAAAATATTTTACACGTTTATATCCTTATGTAGATATATATTTTTTATATGTGGAATAAAAAAATACATGAATCAAAATTATATCAAATCACACTGTTTTTATGTATCCATGAATTGTGCGATCCATCGAATCCCAGCCACTTGACGTACACCTTGTCTCCCTTTCTGCGCAGTACTTTTTCCACGAGATACACATCCGGATGAGTAGCGCGATGCAACTCGTGCTCATAGAACGCTCCAGCGACGGATTTTCCGCGATAGTCCTCGAGTAAGTAGGTTACGGGATTAGTACGTTGTACCTTAACGATCGTAAACACCACGGTGATCCAATTTGGCGTGTAACTCTTCTCAAAAACCGTCTTGTACTTGCTCACGCGTACCGAATCGCCTACTTTGAATTTTGCAGGACCCGCGATCTTTATCGCGCTGTACACTGTGCCCAAGAGTCTTTCGGCGATCGCGGGAGTTACGTCGG
>NW_017295579.1:14289-14719 GCF_001594075.2 Trachymyrmex cornetzi
CACCCTTGCTCTTGAGTGGCACGGCCCACGCGTACTTGCTCAACACATCGATGACAGTGAGTATGTAGTGGTGACCTCTGTTGAGGCTTCATGTATGGACGCATCTCAACTATATCAGCCTGCCACAGATCGTCGTATCCCCGGACTATGACGAGCCTTCGCGGACAATTTCTTCTTGCAGGAGCGTGCAATTCCTCAACGAGTCGACGTCTCTCGGAGCTAACTTTTTTGTTTTCATCGGATCTCTTTTTCATGATTCGACGTGTAATACACAAGAAAATAATGTATTTTTTCTCGCTGTTGTCACTCGACTGCCTTGTTTCATTGATAAACGATTTAATTTATAAGACCGGCTTCGCGGAGTTCCTCGACGATCGACAGCATCTCGTTGTCGTGAGCGTTGTTGCCCGCTCGGTGCGAAGCATCGAGC
>NW_017295579.1:15398-16213 GCF_001594075.2 Trachymyrmex cornetzi
GCTCGATAAGAGGTTTAAAATGTCTATCCAACGCGATGCCCTCCTCGATTCTACCGGTCTTCAGAGCGCGATGTTTCTTGCGGATCGACTCGCTTGTCTTCTCGATGTCCCTCACGATTTTTTCGCGCTCGCGCACATCTGCCATGATTGTCTCTGGTTAAGTATCGATGACGACTGGTTACGTTACGGTATCGCGAACTCGTTAAATCCTTTTGTGTATCATCCATTTGTGAGCGCACTGTCTTTGTCTATCACTATGAAACTATATTTTTGTTGCCAACAGTCGCGGCACAACGCGTAAAATTCGTCATATGACATGTCGGTATTCACATGATCGTTGTAAACATGTTTCAAGTTGGTACCGTCCTGTTTGAACAGGATCAGCAGGTTCGCGTTGTCGCGTATCAGATGTTTAGGTATCCTCGCGTACATCTGACAAAGATAGAAGCAGTCGACGTTCGCATGGCGACCCATCGAAAAGTATTCTCTCACCGCATCCTACTTGTCGCATGCACGTCATCAAAGATAAAAATAGAATTTGGACCCGCCTCGCTCGGTGAAACGACGTCGCTGTTGTTGGAGAACGTAAAGTAACCGATTTCGTCGATAGATGTAAACAAATCTTCGAGATATTGATACTTTGGCTGTTGCAACGATTTCGAGTAGACGTACACGTTCTCGAAACGTACGCCGTTCGGACTCTCAAGTAAGCTTATGAGAACGTTGGTTTTACCGCAATTCGACGGGCCGCAAATGATCGCGCGTATAGTATTCGGCAGCATTTCGCCGTGCTTGCGCTTCTCCACGCCGCTTCC
>NW_017295579.1:16811-25629 GCF_001594075.2 Trachymyrmex cornetzi
CTGACGAAGCGATTAGCCACAGGTGATACGGGTAATTAGGGTTGCCAGAATCAAAAGTGTAAATTACCAAGCATTTCGTTTTTGGAAACAAAATCGAACCGGACAAAACCGGATATAAACAATAATCATAAAATTAGATTAGATACAAAATTTTGTAAGAAATTATAATAATTACAATTGTTTTCCAAACAATTTTGAAAACAGAGTTGGTTAAATAAAATAAAAAATAAACTACTATATATCATTTAATATCAGACATTTTATTTTTAAATATAAAATTATGTTATATAATATTATACCGCGTCTCCTGACATTATATATATATAACATTTAACATTTGTTATACCATGTTTTATTTTATTACAAAATATATTACTACCTTTAACATATGTTATAAACATTTGTTAAAACATTTAATACGTTTAACATATTAAAAAATCTTTCACATTTGTTAAAACAAAACTTTGAACAAAAATAAAAATATTAAGTAAAACAAGTACAACCACGAAAAACAAAATTAGTGATACGAATCTTGTACTTTTTAAATTATAGTTTGAGTTCATTTCGAGTTGTATTTCTCCGTATTTCTTACTGCTTTCAATAAATTAGGTTTAGATTTAGCATAATTTATGAATTCATTACATGACATATCAAAATTAATCACAGTAAATAATTCAGCTTTGATCAATTCCACTTCCATTCTATTTCTTAACTTTGTCCACACTTGTCCCATTAAGCTGAACACTCTTTCTGGGAAAGTATTACTCGTTGGTATTGAGAGTACAGCCTGAACTATTTTTAGTATATTATTGGTAATAAAATTACATTTTTAAAAAATATCTATCCATTGTTGATCAACAGATAGATTTTTATCGATATGAGGAGCAATAGTTTTTAACATTATATATTCTTCATATAACTGATCTCCATCAAATTCTAATTTGAGAACTTCTGCTACTTTTACAATATCTTGAAATAACTCAAGTTTTGAGGAACAAAGATTTGAAAAATATTGGAATGGGCTATCTTTGAGATTATACCACTTCTCAAGATAAAAAATACATGTAGATAAAAAGTTAATAGCATTTTCTTCAAATGAATTTCTTTCAGTTATTGTTAAAGATGGTAATGCTTGATTAACTTTAAATCCAAAAATTTTTCTGTTATTCGACTCTTTAAACTATCTTTAAAGCAACACAGAGTATTATGCAAATCAATAACAGTCATAGTATTACTCTCAAGTTTAGCAATTAAAACATGAAATAAATTCATTATATTATGAATAAAATATAAATAACATTCTAGAAGAGTAAGACATGAAGAAATTTTATTTGATTCATTGCTTCGATCACTTATAAAATCTAAAATTACTTGATGAACATTGTCTTGTTCCAAAAAGTAACTTTTAATCGCTGGCCAACATTTTAGTAATCTATCCACAGCTGGATACAAAGAAAGCCATCTTGTTGGAACATGACGAAGAATGTTTTTGTATTCGATATTTACAAAATCAAAACATTCTTGTAGTTGTTCAACATTATGTGCGCTAACAGAAAATTCATTATAAACACTGTGTTTAGGCCTTTACACATGTGTATATCAAAAGCAAGCTGATACCTAGGTGCACTTGAGTGCACTTTTTGAACGTAGTCGTAGCGGAGCGCCACGAAAATTGGGCGGTCTGTTACATAACTTCTTATGGCGCTCTAAATTTGATTTTATTATTTGGATGTACTTACAAATCGGACATATGACGTCCGGTTTGACTTGTCAACCGGACACCGGACAAGACTCCTGAAAACCTGACAGTCCGGGTCAAAACCGGACGGTTGGCAACCATATGCTTTACAAGCCGGTTGACTGGTTCCGAATAAAATTCCCTTTTGTTTTAATTATCAGGCCTCTTCTTTGGTTTTTGCCGATTGATTTCGCTTTTGAAAAGAAGAAAGAGAAGAGAAAAAAAAAGGTCTCAGTTGCTCTTCGTAGGGTGGTTGCTCGCGGCAATTGCTTTAGTTTATTAATTCTAATTAGTGGGTGAAGGAGGTTCCTTCCTTTAGTTTTCGCGTGTGCGTGTACGTGCTCTTTGTCCTCCTAGATTGCATGGATTTTCCTTTTTGGTGAGATAATTTAGAAGGATTATGTCGCGAGGTTCATGCGCTAGGCGCGTGGTTGCCGTAGCACGAGAGAGAAGGAAAGGGAATAAGTAAGAGCGAGAGCGCCAGAGGATCGAGCTTCGATCAGCTACAGCTCTATAATGTGCACGATTCATAGCTATAGTTACGTCCTGCTTGTCAATTGATTCTTATCAGGCGGACGTTACAGTTGATAATAATAATCAAAGCGCCATTCAAATTTATAATAATAAAAAAGGAAGTATAAATTCAAATAATAAAAAATAAAGGTAACAAAAGCACATTAATTCTACCATATATTATACAAAAGAGAAATAATCTCATATAAATATCGAGACTTTCAGTTGTATTATTACAAAAGTGTGAATCTAAAAAGCAAACATACATGAAAGCCCTGAAAGTAAACAAGGTTAAATCTAGAGGACTTATTTTGATATACAAAATACCATGTTATACTACCAATACTGAAAATGTACGTATAAATATAATATAGAGGAAAGTCGCCGATTCTGACATACCACTTTGTTTTTAGACAATATTTATTAAACAAAAGGTAAAAATAAAATTTTAAAAACGTAATTACAAGATGAAAAGTGCCTTCTATCAGATAGTATAAACAGTTTTTATAATACTATTTGCAATTTTTTAATAATTAATTTTTTCGTAAGGTAAGCATAAATGAGCGTCTGACAAAATGGGCTCCAAAACTGACACAGTAAGCAGTAATGCTACGTATTCATATTCTTTTTATTTTACAAGCATTATCTGTATAAAGTACCTACAAGTGAATGTACATAAGATTTTCCATAACCTTTTCACTTCGTTATAAAATATTTTTATTGAATTATGGGGTAATATCCACCTTAAAAAAATTTTTTTTAAATTTTTTTTTGCTTATATTATGTAAAAACATGTTAAGAATGATGTAGGATATGCTCTATAACTGAAAAAAGTTTGTAAGTGTCCGAAAACGATTAATTTGTGAAGCAACTCCAAACGCGTGAAAATGACAAATTGAGTTTCGGAGCGCGTTTCGCCCCTTTTACTCGTTACCGACGGTACGACGGCATGCTAAATAGTTTCTAAATGAGGTACATATGTCGCTACTTGGTACTTTGAAGCAAGTATTGAACATACGTTGCCGGTGTTGCCAGATTAGCCGTTGAAATAGAAGCGCAAACACGTGTTGCGAGCATTGTGCGGGCAGTTTTCTCGTGCATTCGAGTCGTGTTTTCAATTATTTCGCGAACTTTTGTGTCGAATCATGAGTGATAAAGTGAGTGACGACAACCCGCAGCAAAAAAAAGATGCCCGACCGGACTGACATCGTGGTGCTCTTCGAGCGCCATCTTCAGGGACTATCGATGATTACACACATAATCTACCAATGCATAACGATGTCTTCAACGCCATTAAACCAATTTACGATGAACTCAGTTCAGATGATCTTTTATCTCGCTGCTTGGGAGGATTCACTCAAAATGCAAATGAATCGTTCAATTCCGTTGTGTGGTCGATCGCTCCAAAATCGATTTCAAGCGGAAAAGACATAGTCGACATTGCTACAAATATTGCGGTTGTAACATTCAACGATGGATTACGCAGTATTATGTACATCATGGATGTGCTCGGCATCGTTGGTCAACAATGTTACGAATTTTGTTCACAATCCGACTCGCACCGCATTCAACACGCCGAGCGCTCTATATCCGATGCCGCCAAAACCAGCTGTCGCGCGGCAAAATCAGCTAAAAAAATAGCCGAGCTCAACGAAATCGACGTAGAAGGCCAGCTATATGGTGCTGGGATAGCAGAGTAAAGGTAAAAAAATCAGCAAGCCTATATCTTATAAGTATCACGTAGAAAATACGTTGTCAAACTTTAAACGCGTTTTTCTTGAAATCACTTTTTCAATCACGGCAGGCAGTAGAACTCGAGTAATTTTTATCCGATTGACTTGCGCTTTGGCCTGTAGCTTCTTTGATAGATTCTCTAGAGGAGTACACACGATTGTGAAGATTGATAAAAAATTACATTTTTTATAAACAAATAAAGGTTGATTTTTTAGTCGAAAAATCGGGTTTTTTTTTCATTTTGTTACCAAATTTTCAAAAATCAAAATTTCTTTATATCCATGTGTACTTCTATAGCTATACTCATGTAGATTAAGAAAAACTTTTGCTCATTGTTCCAGATACGATCTTCGGTTACTTCTACTGCCTGCCGCGGAGCGCCTCAAAAAAATTGGTCATCAGTTCGCGCACTGCTGCGCCGCCATTTTGTACTGCCGATTGAAATAAAAAATTTTTTTGTGTACCTTAAGACATGTGTAATAACCCCTGAAAACTTCATCTTGATCGATTCGTTAGCAAAGTCACAAAAAATTCACAAAAAACCCGTTAATTTTTGACGATAAGGTGGATATTACCCCTTATGCTTACTTATGTACCTCTTATATGAAAGATTATAATTATTATATAGTACGCTATTAGAAATGTAACCACGATCTTTTTTTACATGTAAATAAAGCTTGTAGTTATGAACGAATTTAAAAGTAATGAATGATTTAACTGAAAATTAAGTTATAGTAATTACTTAAATGTAATGAACGTGTACATTAAATTTATGAAATTTAATGTATCAAATGATTTTAAATTAAAAATCGTATTATGAAAAAATTAAGAGAAGAAATAATATAAATAAAACTTATTTCGAAACTACAAGTATTTAAAATGACGTAATATTATCAATAATATAGTTACTATTATTTAAACCACACAATTTGCAAAAAAAAATCGTAAGAATTTTATTTTTGCATTCGTAGAATTCGTCTTTAGTTGATTTGATATAGAAACAAGCCACAGACATACGAATTATGAGTTTGTGCTTCTTTAATTAGCTAAACAGATCATGATTTTATTAGTATTAATAAAGTGCAATAGTTAGTTTCTGAGAAATAAGGGGGTGTCACACTTTAGGAGACCTATGTCAGTATCAGCGACTTTCCTCTACATAATGTGAATATAGATGTTTAGCATTACCAGTGTATATATATCGGGGAACACAGTCTTCGTCTCACATAGAAAAACCAAAAGATGTGACGAAATCTGCACTGAATTAGACCAATATTACATGCGTCCGTTCTTTTGTCGTACGACAAATTTTTTAAGCCTGTTGATTGGCTATAGGAAAAAGAAGTCCGAGATCCTCTTTGTCTTGCAGCAATCAATAAGCTTGAAAAGTTTATCGTACGACAAAAAACGAATAAATTTAATAATATTAGCCTTAGGGCTATTGCAGAGAACGAGATGTAACGAGACGTAACGAAACGTAGTCGTGACTGGTCGGAAAAGTGCTTTGATCTCGGAGACCAGATACGACTGTGACTTCTACGTTTTTCTCTGTCATAGTCAACGTCACGACTACGTCTCGTTACGTCTCGTTACATCTCGATCTCTGCCACAACCCTTAGAATCTATAGATTCCGTAACTTTTAAATAGTTGACTCTTTCGTTATCGTTGTACGTATTGTCGTTGCGCAACTTTTTTATATTATACCAGCATATGTAATGATAACGACATTGTTAAGACTTAAACGAGTATAATTAAAAAAAAATATCGCCAAAAATAAATCAGATATCTCATGGGAAACTCTGAACGGGATTAATTAATATCAAACATATGTTATATAAAAGTCGATTGAACGTCCTAGGAGTAATAGCAAATTCGCTACTAATCTGAGAAAATGAGAAATATGGAAGCCATCAAAGAGACATAGAATGAAACTGTACTTACCGATCTCGTAACCAAGTGCCACGCAGCAGATGCCTCACGTACAGTGAGTACGCATAATTCTCTCTGACAGAATTATTACAATAATTCCAGTCTTCGTAGTGAGAAATTAATTCACAAGACAAACGGAAGCAGGCACACGCACAATAGCAACGTAAAAAAGCGGTAAAACGTACGTCCAGACAAATGCCGACGATAGAACCCGATAGAACCCGATGGAACACGATGGAAGCATTAAATCCGGATCCTCATACGGGCAACAGCGCTCTGACACCGTTTTTTGGTGGAAAGGCGGTTGTGGGAGTAAGGCCCTGCACACAATAGAAGGAATAAGGAATTAAGAATAACCGATCTCAACTTATCAGAAACTGTGTATTCGGATATGTCCGATTTCTAATAGGTTAAAATCGTTTGTTCTTCATTTCTAATTCCTTATTCTTTCTATTGTACGTAGGACCTTAAACTTACTCCCATCATTCGTTTTTCATCAATCATCAGTGTTCGGTGTCAAAGCGCTATTGTCCGTATGAGGATCGCGTCGCATGCCCCAATAACATGCTCGTATATATATATATATATGTGTATATATATATATATATATATATCTTAAAAATATTATATATTTACAAAATCCAAATACACATACATGTAAAAAATTATACAAATTTTACTTAAGACATCTTTTCATATATCTTATTGTTCCGACGACAATTACTTTCGCATATGAGCATGGATAGCGTATATACGGAAGCGTTAATAATTAATTCTCGAAAATGATATATCGTATTGTAACTTTATTACACAATTAATAATTGATTCTCGAAAATGATGTATCATAACTTTATTAAACATGGTTGAATTTGTAACAAAATAGTCTTTAATTCGGTAAATAAAAAAATTAAAAATTAAAGAAAATTACGGGTGGTGGGGGTATTTCGTTAAACAAAAAAATTAAAAAATTTTTTTTTTCTTTATAACTTCAAAGTACTCTTGAAATCGTACAACTTTCATTTAAACAATTTCTTTCTATCTTTTATATTTTTGACGATATTTGCCTCGAAAGAAAAATTCCATTTTTCTTCAAAGGGGTGTTTCACCCCTTAAACATGAGTTAGCGCACTTATAAAAAAATACGTTCTTCTTAGATTTTCGTGTTTTACAATATATTTCATGGAGAGTCAAATCGGTTCCGGACAGTTCTGAAACTTCCTTGTAAGTTTATGATGGAATTTTTGATACATATGGTTTAATTTTTTATGGTTTTCTAATATTACATGCAGATTATTACAAAAAAACTACCAGATTACGAATTTCGGATGTGGCTCTCGAGTTGTGAGTGCAGAGTTTAGTTTTTATTGGATGTTACCATCTTTGAAGCAGTACACACCATGTTGTTAGGATGTATACCGCCGAATTGCATACATGTATCGTAACTAGCAGACAAATTTTTTAATATTAGTGTTGTATTACAGTCCGTACATATTCGAAATTTTTAACGATTTGTAAATGACCTCGTGATATGTCGAAGGATGTAGTTTTGTTTATAATATTTTACGTTGGGGGACTAATAATTTATTTCTGCTCGTTTGTTTTATGTATATGTTATAATTTTATTATTTGAGCCGATCATTGTAATTTAATTTCAATTTTATTATATGCAAATTCCAATCACGCAAGTTATTACATAACCGTTGTACATCAGCGTCTTTTATTTTTATAAATAGACTGCGGATTTTTATGCAGAAACATTTTTTTGGATTCAGGTAATAATAACAAAAAATCTGTACTAATCCAACGATTTTAAATTGTTTCATGGATGCATATCGAGATATGCAAGATATATGCACAAAAAATATGCATTATTTATGCAGCATATATGCGCAATATGCATTATTTATGCAACATATATGCGCAATATGCATTATTTATACAGCATATATGCGCAACCCTTATGGAAAGACATTGAAAATTTCGAAAAAACACTGAATTTTCAGTGTTTTTTTGAAATTTTCAGTGTCATTTTCCATAAGGGAATATGTATAATAAATACAGATAATATGCACCTTATTTACAAAATTCTATGCGTAATTAATGATTAGTAATCACGCGAACATGAAGCAATACACATAAATTATGTAACATAATACTATTGATTGTAATTTAAATGACAATAAATAACAAGAGTTTTTTGAAGATTAGCCGGAGTGAAATTATGCCTTTTTTCTGATAGAATTAGTTTATAAGTAAATAATGATCTTTCAACATCACAGGACGTAACGGGAGCATATTTATATTTGCTTCATAAAGAAGATAAAATCTCTTTAAGAATTTCAGAATTAGGTATATGTTTTAATATGTCACTAACTCTAAATAGTTCCTCCACTCTAGGATTTCTATTTAGAATCTGCTGCATTTTTTTACAACTATTTGTCCACAAGATCCTGGAATTGTTTTGAAATCTTCAATACACGATCTTGCTTCAATTGATTCAATTAAAAGTAATCCTATTGATTCCAGTTTTGTCATTACTATTGGAAGATTTGTGAAGTATGTTTGAATATAACATAAATCTCTGATAAGCTGTGGATTTTGGAGCACAGTCTTCGCTGAAGCAATCGACGTAGCATCTTCTGAATTGAAAGACTCAATAACTTGTGATCAAATCAAAACTTTATTTTATCAAGTTCAATTTTATTTTTAATTATTTAATAAAAAAAATAAATAAATGCATACCTCTTGAATACTAGTTAAATTATTTGCATAAAAAAGTGCAACTTCAATGCAGGTTCCCCATCTTGTCAAAATTGGTTCAGGTCAGTGATGCACATTTGGCTCCTCGGCAACACGGAAAACCGCCCCACCATTTCGCCGCTGCGCGAGAGCGAGCGAGACAG
>NW_017295579.1:25665-30025 GCF_001594075.2 Trachymyrmex cornetzi
CTCTCGCGCAGCGGCGAAGTGGTGGGGCGGTTTTCCGTGTTGCCGGGGAGCCAAATGTGCATCACTGGTTCAGGTGGTAATGGAATATTTACCAATTTTGCTCGATATTTTTCTATACGAAGCGGAACTTTCAGAAATATTTTTTTTACTGAAGATATTAAAGTATTAACGAGAGGAAAGTAAAGGCGAATTTCTTCAGCCACTCTATTGAATCCATGTACCAAGCATGTTAGGTGTATAATGTTTGGATAGAAGATTTTAAGATCTTTTCCAGCTTTTAACATATATGCAGCTGCATCTGTTATAAGTAATAAAACTCGTTCTTCGTAGGATTCTTTTGGCCACAAAATTTTTAGATTTGAATTTATAAAACGAGCAATAGTGGCATGATTGGTTCTCTCCAAGACTTGAGACAAAAGTAGATGAGGTTTAGTCGTTTCCTCACATAGTTTACCGACTAGAAATTCAAAAAAATTTATCAAATTTTTAATTAATAAAATTCAAGTAAAATTTAAGTAAAATTTAAGTAAAAAGCCATTATTATTATTACCTATTAAATTTGCGATTTGACGACCAAGTTTATCTGTAGTTTCGTCTACAGATATCCAAATATAATTATCACCAATATCCGACCTAACATTTTCGATGACCGAATTGTAGCAGACGTCCAAATAATTTTTCCGCAAAGTTGACTCATCTGGTATTTTTTGGAGTGTGTATTTCGCGAGGAAATTTCTCCATGTCTCATTATCAAGACAACGCCAGAGCATCTTAACAGCAATCATAGCTTTGCATAGATCGACATAAAAATTATTTGTATAATTTGATTGCCGCTTTTCATTTGAATTATTACTTTCTTTATTATGTTCTTCATTATTTTCTAAATGTAACACATTCATTTTATGTGTGGCTGTTGAAACGTGCTGAGTCAATTGTGATTTTCTATCACATGTAATCTATAAAACATTAGAATTATAATTTTAATAAAATTGATGTCTCAAATAGATATTATTTATTTAATAATATTTTAAATATTATTTTTTAATAATATTATTTATTACCTCTTTGTTATTATATCCACTGCAATGAACGGAATTTCCATCATATGTTAAATATTTGTCGCTGATTTGGTCGATCCAGCTTTTTATTAGCACATTTTTATTTTTCTTCACTTTCGGCATTTTTTTAAAAACTATTCACATTAATAGGTAATAAATATTATGTCAAATACTATTCACACTATCAATTATGTATATAATAATATTCAACTATGTCTTACAAAGCTATGTCTAAACGCGGTGAGAGCAGCCGAACGACTCCTCTTTTCTTTCCTCGCGAGATCTCTCGCTCATACCTCTTGTCATTCAATCAATACGGATCTAAACATCAATACGGATCTACACATCAACACGGATCCAAAAATAGATTTCGCTTTAAATGCCTACTGTCTTTGCGAAAATTTGAATCAGTTGTGTATTCCATCATATAATCATAATATAGTCATACTATATGCTTACTTGAAAATTATATAGAATTGTAAAGTTTATGCAAAATATGCATTTTATGCAAATAATATAATCGATTTATGCAAATATGCAATTTATGCAATTAATATGTTCAATTTATGCAAATATGCAATTTATGCAGTTATTATGTTCGATTTATGTAAATATGCATTTATGTAAAATATGCATTTTATGCAAAATATTCAGTTATATGTTTTTGCATAAATATCCGCAGTCTATTTATAAATATATTATTTTGACTTGTAGCTCCTGTGTTTTAATTTGAATTTTTATTAATTGATCCGCTTATTATAATATTTAAAAAATCTATACTGCATACTGTTTAGGTACATAACCCGTACCGTATCAATACGGAGTACTATTATCAATAAGAGAGAGCCTGGAGATTTCTAATCGAAGACGATTTACATAATAACTGGTACAGCGTATAATTTCCTAACCTGAAAATAGTCGTTGTAACATTAAGATTAAATATTACACAATAACTAACTGGATATTCAATTAAACTGCACGAATTTCTATCAGGACAATATTGAACAAATGTATTATAACTATACATCCATAATTATATAGATGTTCGTGGATCATCGAAGTGCAGCGGTTTCCATACGACTTTAGAAGTTAAGAATAGTGAATGGCGATATGCAACCGGATGGGTGACCGTTTCGAAGCATTATGAAATTAATTCCCGAATTCAGGGAAAAATGTTTTTTTATCATAATTTTATGATATGTATTCTGGAATAAGATATTAATCAATAATCATCATATAATAATCATTTTGTCTTAATTGTGGTCCAAAATTTGTTTAATATATTAATTTAGTCCAGTTTTAGTCCATTGCAACCTAAAATGGACGTTTTTAAGAAGTCCAAAATGATAACACTGGATGTCTTTAAACATTTTTTAAATATCCATGTATCTAATCTGGATGTTTTTAATATGTCCAAAACGTCCAACATGTACGTTTTAAATATATTTTTAAAACGTTACTGTGCTGTCTGGGTTAAACCATTCTCTAGGCGTATAGCCAATTGCTTGATCTGCTGGATACTACCCTCTAAAGTTTTGAAAACATTAATTATTTCGAATTATTAGCATTATTTAACAAAATCTTTACTATAAGTAATAAAATAGATCCTCTCAGATTCCAAGTTGGCTAATCAGTAGCTCACAAACAACCTATCCACCAAAACGGTCAATCAACTTAGCAAAAACACGACACATAAAATAATAATTACTAAGACATATTGAAAAAAATCAAGAATTTATATGTTCGAATGCTGCAAAGATATCTATTATATCAAATAATAATTAAATCTTAAAGTTACAATTATTAATTCACCCCCACAGATTACTCGAAGCGCATAATAGTCAGATGTTTTAATCCCATAAACACGACGTTAGACGTCGAGACCGGTCTTTAACCCTTTGGAACTCACCGGGAGATTGGCTAATGATGTACTCCAGCCTCTTTCTTTGATATTGGTATCTTGGCTTAGAGTAAAATCGGTGAAGTTTCAAGTTCAATTTTCTTGTCAAATAGTGTTATGATATCCAGCCAAACATCCCAATCACAATAGTGGAGCAGGTCTTGCTATCCGATGGTGAAGTCTCTTGCAAATTCAGTCTCAAACGATATAGCCAAATACGGATATATGCCGCACAAGATCACGCAATGATAGCGTGAACAGATCGAACTTCTAGGTATTCTTGGAATTCTTCAAATGGTTGTAGTAGTGCAGCAAATCTTGCTGCTTGATGGCGAAGTCTTTTGCGAACACAATCTCAAAGGATAAGATCAAATCCGGATATATATTCCACAGGCCGATACCGAACAAAGATAGAATATCTCACGCCGTCATGTGAATTTTATTATTCCGAAACAAATCGATCGCAGTGACATTGGTGATGATTGTGCTGTGGTGCATCGACGACCTTTTATGATTTATACGGTAATAATAAATCGAAGGCTTCTTTCAATATTTAACAAGTAAGTTAATGAAAAATTGTCAATGTGAGCCAACACAAGATGTTCCTTTGTGAAATAACTTTCATATATTATAAATCTATAGTATAAATTACAGACGTTACGACATCATCATTGCGTCCTCTTTAAATATAGGAATAACATATTCTAGATGTAGTAAGCGTCCCAATGAAATAAAGTAAAGTTTCTTACTATATCTAGAATATATATAGTTAATACATATGAAGCAAACACAATAATGATGTCGAAACGTCTGTAATTTATACTTGTGATTTATAATTTTTTTTATTTACTTAACTCTAATAATATGTATCATGTGTATAAAAGATTCTCTCTATGGAATTTTAAAATTATATATAAACTTACCTTTTTAAAAAAAAGGTAAAAAAAGCGCTAAGCGTTGGTGAAACTGGCCCAAATCGTGCTTCTCGTAAAGAATCACCATTTGGGCCAGTTTCACCAAAGCCAATTACTTAATCGGCCGTGAAATTGATAACTAATCACATTTGCTGTTAGAACTAATGATATGTATCATTTGTATAAAAGATTTGATATCGACAATTGGCACCAAGTTAAATTCCATGTAATTCGAACAAATTAAATTTTACCATTTTATTCCTCCTGAAGAGAAAAAATAGTTTATTTAACTCTAATGATATGTATCATATTTGTATAATTGATTATCAAATTAATTAAATTCTACCAAATTAAAAAGTAAAACTCAATCTTTTTTTTATTATTTACTTAACTCTAATGATATGTATCATGTG
This sequence comes from Trachymyrmex cornetzi, assembly GCF_001594075.2. Taxonomy (NCBI): domain Eukaryota; kingdom Metazoa; phylum Arthropoda; class Insecta; order Hymenoptera; family Formicidae; genus Trachymyrmex; species Trachymyrmex cornetzi. The sequence continues at coordinate 29,951 of NW_017295579.1, forward strand.
TATAAAAATTTTTCTCTATGGAATTTTAAAATTATATACAAACTTACCTTTTTAAAAAAAAAGGTAAAAAAAGCG
>NW_017295579.1:30148-31714 GCF_001594075.2 Trachymyrmex cornetzi
TGTTTAGTAGAACTAATGATATGTATCATTTGTATAAAAGATTTGATATCAACAATTGGCGCCAAGTTAAATTCAATGTATTTCGAACAAATTAAATTTTACCATTTTATTCCTCCCAAAGAAAAAATAATTTATTTAACTCTAATGATATGTATCATATTCGTATAATTGAGTATCAAATTAATTAAATTCTACCAAATTAAAAAGTAAAACTCAATCTTTTTTTATTGTTTACTTAACTCTAATGATATGTATCATGTGTATAAAAATTTTTCTCCATGGAATTTTAAAATTATATACAAACTTACCTTTTTAAAAAAAAGTTAAAAAAAGCGCTATGCGTTGGTGAAACTGGCCCAAATGGTGCTTCCCGGAAAGAATCACCATTTGGGCCATTTTCACCAACGCCAATTACTTAATCGGCCGTGAATCTGATAACTAATCACGTTTGCTGTTTAGTAGAACTAATGATATGTATCATTTGTATAAAAGATTTGATATCAACAATTGGCGCCAAGTTAAATTCAATGTAATTCGAACAAATTAAATTTTACCATTTTATTCCTCCCAAAGAAAAAAATAATGTATTTAACTCTAATGATATGTATCATATTCGTATAATTGATATCAACAAAATTGGCGCCAAGTTAAATTCATCAAAATTTTATCAAAAAAATTTTATGTATTATTCCTATAAAGGATTTGATATCATGAACTGGCGCCAAATTAAATCCCACTTCTTTATACTGTCACGTCGTATGTAATGCTAGGCGAATTTTAGGAATTCTCGGTACGACCATAAGAACTCCAAATGTTGATTCAGCTATCGTTGGTAAGGCGATCCAGAATTCAACTATTTTTTCGTGGGACGTTGCCGTGAGGTTAAGGGAGTTAAAATCCCAAAATCCGTAGCCTGAGGGTAGATTGTCAATGTCTGCTGGTGGAAATCCTGGTTGGTTGATGCTTTACTCGATAAGGAAGGGGATTTTCGATAGAACAGTCGTTGAATTATTGTAATAACTTGAAGTTCGATAATATAACTTCTTTATTGTAAAGTAATACACTGTGGATATGATAAACCGAAAGCTTCAATTGACTGACGCGAAGACTATGAGTTAAGCTGATCACCCAAGAGTCTCTCTCTGAACTCCGTATGGAAAAAAGGCCGTTTTTGCGGTGAGGGTGGCTGCTTTTATATTGTTACGAACAATGGGAAGTGACTCATAAGCGTTATTGTCTTGGAGGGGTCGTCTTCATGACCTTATATGGCAATGTTAAAATCGGATGATCGGTCGAATAGTGGGGGAAACGCAAGCTTCGCTCCTTATTTGGTAATGTTCTCTAGTAGACCTCGTATTCATACCTACTCACAAGGATCGCACTTATCATCCCGGACGAGCCCCCAAATTTACTTCGTCCGTTACGTCCAAGCCCTTGGAAATGCGCTTAAATGGGAGAGACAAGGATGGAGTTATAGAAGGTATGGAAGAACGTTTAGACTTTATCTCGCAGGTATTCATGCAGTGGCGAACACCTGAGAGTCGGACGCACTTCTTATCGCTCCGG
>NW_017295579.1:31885-32216 GCF_001594075.2 Trachymyrmex cornetzi
TGAAGGAAATCATTTTAAATCGAATTTCGTTTTATTACTAAAGTAAACTACAAAGGAATGTGATAGTTATTTGTATAAACTTCATAATCTTAAATTTTATAATTAAATTAAAGTATACATAATTGTCGGCTTTCCACAAATTTTATAATTAAATTAAACACAAGTTTTGAATTTACACATATTTTACAATCGAATTAAGTTACAGGTTATCATTAGGTTCACATAAATTTCGCATAAGTTTTATAATTACATAAAAACATAACTGCTGAGAGAGGTTACATATATTTCGTAAGTTAAGGTAAAAATAATCATTAGATTTATATATATATAT
>NW_017295579.1:32577-32928 GCF_001594075.2 Trachymyrmex cornetzi
GCGGTGAGACTGGATTTTTAGCCCTCAGTCCTTTGGTCTCGGTTTGGCCTCTCCAACGGCGCACTGATTCTAATGTTTTTAGTATGGTTAAAAATGTAGGCACTGAGTTTAAAAAAACTTTCCGACTTTCTGAATTTCTATTTCTCTGACTTTCCTATTTTTCTCTGCTCTCTATTTTTACTCCTCTCTATTTTTTTCTGCCCGTGTGTCTCGCGATGTCGCGGTTTATATAGGGATAGTTTTAGGGGGAGGTTTCATGGTAGGGTGTGTCTAATTGGGAAATTAGGGAATCAGGTTTACGGGATTCTAAGGTGATACAATTTTGATTCGTCGTTGGAAAATTGCCTTCCG
>NW_017295579.1:33307-33541 GCF_001594075.2 Trachymyrmex cornetzi
GGTGATTATTTGATATTGACTTTCATTTTCTACGATGCTCGAAAGGAGATTTAACGTTTGATTATCGGCACTATGAGAGAGTTTTTATTGCGGGTCTCTTGATTCTAGGTGAAGGGTTTTTGATAGCGTGTTCGTTTGATATAATTTATTTAACTTTCTATAAATTAATTGGTCCTGAAAAGGACCGTTTTTATGTTTACAATTTATGTGGCCCTGAAAAGGGCCGTTTATAAC
>NW_017295579.1:33982-35588 GCF_001594075.2 Trachymyrmex cornetzi
GTTGCTTAGTTGCCGTTGGATTACTCGGTGTAACCTCTTGAAACTGTAACGGCTCGCTGGATTTCGCTGAGGAAGATTTTTTCCACCAGGGAATGATCCGTGAACGACAGTAGTAATAGAGGGAGGATTCTAACTCAAGTTTGTTCTTTTTTCCCGAACGCGCTAAGAAGGTAGATCACTACGCGCGACGCTGACCAATGAGCGTTGAGCGAGTAAGTATCAGCCAATGATTAATGTGACGATTAATGGGCCAACTACCTTATGTGTAATTTTGAATTTTTAATGTACTGAAGATGGTCAAATATTGACCGAAACGTTTACTGATTATATGTATATTAAATACATGTTTTAAGCAAATTACATCAAGTGTTGTGGTTGTATGTTCTTTATTATTTACATTTGTTATTTTTAAACCACTTAACTATCTTTATTTAGTAATTATTTCACTGCTTTACATGAAAAGTCAGATAACTCTAGGCAGCAAGAGAGGTATGCGGTGAACTGATTAAGGGAATATGACTTTCCACCCCCCTCCCCTCTTCCCTGCAAAGGGGCGCTCTACTCTCACCTTCGACTCTCCCCCCCCTCCTACCTGCTTCAGAGGCGTACGACTCTCATCTTCGATTCTCTCCCCCTGCAAAGGGGCGCCCGACTTCGAAAATGTATAATATTCGAGATGTATAGTTGTATTATTCCACATAGATTTTTCAATTCCACTGAATACTTTATTCAACATTATTATTAATAGGATACATTTCACTCATAATATCAAAAAATGCATGAAAAGTTGCCTCTCGTGGAAAGTCAAAACTCATGTGCAATAGTACAATTATGGCAATAGCGCGCTTTTTTGCAGGGGGAAAGAGGAAGGTGAGAGTCGGAGGTGAGAGTCGTGTGCCCTTGAAGCAGGGGAGAGGAGGGGTGAGAGTTGAAGGTGAGAGTCGTGAGCCCCTGAAACAGCGAGAAGGGGGGGTGATAGTTGACGTTGTGAGTAGTGCGCCCCTGAAGCAGGTGGGAGGGGGATGAGAGTAGAAAGTGAGAGTCCTGCGTCCTTTTGCAGAGGGAGGGGGGGGGGGACGCTACCTAAAATTTGTTGGAGGTCTTTCAAGGTCATGACCTTGACGACATATGTCAAAGTCGCATCGGCATCCCCTACAGTACACGACTATCAAACATATTCTGAAGCAGGGAATTTTCGTGTTATATGGTTGAACTTTTTTTGTTAATAACTTTTTAACGAAGGACGGCCGAAGATTGAAATTTGTTCAAGGTCACTTGGGGTCATGACCTTGACAATATATGTCAAGGTCAAGGTCATTGGTGGCTACTCCCTTTTTCTCCAGTTTTACCTTTTAAACTTTAAGTATTTAATGTACATTATCTAAACCTGAAATACGAGAAAAAAATGTGTTTATTGTAAATGAGGGGGAGATTAAAAGTAAAAAATAGACGAAATTTACAAGTCCAAATCGTTTATTTTTTTAAATGATGCTTAAACTCAACAACTTGCGGATCAATTGAATGTGACATGAGAAGCCGTCTCCATACGTTTGAAATCCATGGGAAAGATCCAGAAGATGGGAAAATGGATTCCACATGAACTGAA
>NW_017295579.1:35837-51052 GCF_001594075.2 Trachymyrmex cornetzi
AACCTGGCGAAACCGTTAATACTGAACGCTACCGACAACAAATGATCAATTTGAATCAAGCTTTGCGTGAAAAACGATCGGAATATCAAAAAAGGCAACGTGATTTTGCTTCATGATAATGCACCATCACACATAGCAAAACTGGTCAAGGAAACGATTGAGGCGTTGGTTGGGAAATACTTTCGCATGCGGCTTACTCACCAGACTTGACTCCGTCTGATTACTACTTATTTGCATCGATGGGACACGCACTTGCTCAGCAGCGCTTCACTTCTTACGAAGATGTACGAAAATGGCTAGATGACTGGTTTGGCTCAAAAGAGCAACAATTCTTTTGGAGTGGCATCCACAAATTATCAGACAAGTGGGAAAAATGTATAGCTAGCGATGGGCAATACTTCGAATAAAATATTTTTTATCATTTTCATGCAATAAACGTGTATTTTCTATTAAAACATTCCGGTTTCATATTTACATACCTGGTAATATTATTTTGCGAAAACTTCTTCAAGACGAATTCTTACACTTTATTCAGGTCACTTAATTAGTCTTTGAGTATAATACACTAAAAGAAATTAAAGCATCACCTCTCACACCTTCGAAAAACTAGGTAAACTTCAAAGGAGTGTAACTTCTACAAAAATGGTCAAAATGAGATTTTAAGAAAAGCATTTTATAGCTTAAAATATCTACTTTTCAAATCTGTATAATGAAATAACGATCCGACTGATTTTTACGCAACTACATGATTATAAAGGAAGATCCGTAAAATCTCAAAATTTTTTGTAAACTTTGCACAGTTGCATGCCGTGAATGAGAAATCGGGCACAAATACAATTCACAGCTTTCGAAAGCGTGATCCTTTACCTTTAATTTACCTTTTTCTTTACCTCTGTACAATTTTTTTTTACCGAGTTATTCAACATTGAAGTAAAAATGGTCCCTTTGACTTTGACTGCTCATAAAAGACGAACGGAGTGACGTACAGCATTTTTAAAAAAAGCAAAAAAAAGTTCAAAGTTTTCTCTTTAAGATTCTCTTTTATCAATTTTTAGACACAGATAAGCTTTTTATGTAAAAATTTAAGTAAAAGGTAAAGTTGAAAACTGAGACAATTATCTGTTTCTATTTAATTTGATCTATTCTGATCAAAAAGAGAGAAACCCTATAATATTAACGTAATTTTACACTTTAGGATCTAATTTCAACGAGACTTATACAAAACAATTGCGACATTTTTAAACTAATGTTCTTCATATTCGAAGTTACGATTTTGGGCAAAACGATATTTGCTGATTTGAATTTAATCTTATATCGCAGCATGCGATCACACTGCTGGCATTAGCGTTATCCGAAGCGTACTATGTGGAGGTTGCACAGTCGGATTTACGCTTCTTGTGTTGTGTGCGTGTACGTGTGTGCGCGCGCGCGTGTTTGTAAACGAAAAAAATAAAAATAAATATATAATTTTAATATGAGGTATTGCTGCCTCTATTATAAATTACGTCTCTTAAACGTTGTTTATGCACCGCCGGATCGCTGCTTGCGGAATTTGATGCCAAACTTGACGGAGTGCTTCTATTAATTGTTCTAATGTTTGTATTCGTAGATAATGTTGTCGCAATCGACGCTCAAGCATATCCCAGACATACTCAATCGGGTTGAGGTCCTAGCTCATCGGCGGGTGGTTCAAAACGATTTTAACACGGTTAACACGATTTTCTCTAAGAAATGTTTGTGTAATAAATACAGTATGGCAACGGGCATTACCGTGCATAAGTATGAATCTGTGCCCCATCCGATCACGCATTGGAAGAACATATGGACGCAATATTTCGTTGATATATCGTATAGACGTTAATCAGGAGGTGGTATAATAACAAGAGGCGTAAATCGAGATATACCTGTCCATATCATAACGGAACCACCAAAGAAACTTCTAATTGGCATACAGCAATTTTCTTCGTTTCACGACGATGCCATACTTGTATTCGTCTATCATTCTGGTACAAAGAAAATCGTGACTCATCCGAGAACAATACGTTGTTCCAATTTCTTTGGTACCAATTAATATGTAATCTTATGATTTGAAATAACTGACGGAGATCCTGATTTTTTCCTGATGTCAGAAACGTGCTCTTGAAGTCTCGTTTTCAGTCTCCTCTTAGTCTGGCCAACATATGTAGCCTCACAATCCTCACACGATATTTTGTATACTACACCTTGATAGGATAGAGAATCCAGACTATCTTTCCCTTTCTTAATGTAATTTCTTAAGGAGTTCGGAATAGTGTAAGCTAATTTACAACCAAATTTCCATGTTATAGGAACAAAACTTTCTGAAACCCATTTTACATAAGGTACTGTGAAATATTTATTTGCGGCTCTGATTCTTTTATACAGATTGGTATCAATACTGTTTTCATTATTAAAAGTATGATGATCCAATCTACTCTGAATTGTTGAAAAGATAAAATCTAAAGGGTAACCACTGAAAAAACTTTAATAATTTCAGTTAAATTCTTAAAATGAAAGCGTGGATGAGACAAAAATACTACTCTGTCAACTGCACCTATAATAACGCCTTTTTTGTGACAAGAAGGATGATTAGACCAAAAACTAAGAAACTTTCCTGAAAATATATGTTGACTTATAATACCTGTCAAAAATAATTCTATTCTCCTCAACAATAACCGTGGTGTCTAAAAAATTCAATTTACCCTTATCGCCAATTTCCATAATAAACTGAAGTCTAATGTGCAAAGAATTAAAAATATCTTTAATTTCGTTTAATAAGTCACCCGGAGCTGCCAATATAATATCATCTACGTAACGATAATAAAACAAAGGTTGAATAGGACATCTTTCTAAGGCCACAGTTTCTAAATCCTGCATAACTATGTCCGCTATGATAGGAGATAAAGGTGAACCCATGGGGGTACCAAAAATTTGTTTATAGAATTCGTTGTTAAATTAAAAAAACGTAGAATTTAACACTAAATGGACAGCTATCAAAAACTCATCTAATGGTATATTAACCTTACATGAAATGTTGACCCATCTATTCCTAATGCTCTCAGAAGCGAGTTCTATGGGAACATTAGTAAAAAGGGAAACCACGTCCAAAGATGCTAACATATAACCCGGTTCGAAAAATGTTCCATTTAATTTGTCGATCCAATGAAAATTATTTTCTACCTGGCTAAAAGCCTTCGGAATGCTATTATAAATGATATTGTGAAGAAATAAAGACAAATTGTATAATGGATTATTAATAGACGACACTATGACCCTTAATGGATTACCTGGTTTATGAATTTTCGGCAAACCATAAGCTCTCGGTGTATTACCATCAGTAGTACGTAATCTTTGGTATGTTGAATCGTCAATGAAAGATTTACTTTTCCATCTTGTGATTAGGCAACGTAGGTCATTAGTCAACGTCCTCACAGGATTCTTACTAACAACTAAATAAGTATCCTCATCTGACAAAATAGTCTCCATCTTCCTAACATAATCCATTTTATCTAATACTACCGTAACATTTCCTTTATCAGCATGTGTTATGAGTAAATCATCATGGTTTCTAATAAATTGATTCGTAAGATTTAACCAACCATAAATCAATTGTCATTATGGTTCATTGATGGAAACCTATTAGATAATTTATTAAGAATAGGGATAAAATTATTTCTAGTGAAATTAACCAAATTGCCAAGACGACCTGATAAAATTATTCTCAACACTTTTTATAAATTCAATCTTAGTTCTATTAATGTTAAACTTGTTAATACTTCCCCCCCCCCAACTGTAACAATAATTGTACTTCATAGGGTATTTCCGTCTTACTAAGATTGATGAACCATTTGTCATGTAATAAATCCAAAGGTGAAGCCTCTTTAAAAGAGTTCGGAGAAATATATACATTGTTAAACAAGTCAGACTGTTCCAAAACTTCAAGAGTCCCCCTTCCTACTTCTAACAGTGAATCGTTGTTTTTTATCGACTCATTAGTTTGACAAGGTAAAGTAGGATCAAATTTGTTGAAAGTAAATTTCGACCAATTGTTATTTTATGCCAATCACAAGTAAGAAATCGGTTTAATTAGAGATCTATTCTGAAGAATTTGTTTAGATTGTAACCATTTTATCTTCTTATCAATTCTAGACATTTGCTGAAAAAAATAGCGATGATTAATCTTGTCTAAGTAAATGAAAAAACTGCAAGTAATGGGCTCAGGCAAAATGAACAAAACTCGATTCGCCATTCTGCAAACATTGTCTCTGGTATTGTGTAAATGGTTGTATGCATCTTTGATCTCCAAACGCAAAATCGATTTTACATTATTATGTTGTATTGTATAAAGGCGTTTGTAAAAAAACTTATTGTAAAAATAAACAGTATCGTGTTTTTGAAATGTGTGGAGGTGGGGATCTCCGTCAGTTATTTCAGACCATAGGATTAATTGCAACCATAGTTTTGAATGGGTTAACGTTAAAATATTGGACAGTGAACCTTCTTATAATAAACGTCTGATTTCTGAGATGGTTCATATAAAGAGACAAAAACAGGGCTTGAATAGATAAAATGACACTGAAACTTTTCCTGAATCATATCTTCCCGTCATACATTCTCTTACCCCCTCCTAGTTCCTCCTTCCTTGTTTACCCCTTTCACATGACGTTTAACTCTATACTTGTTTGTCGGTTTTTGGTCATTGTTCTCTGGTCGATCAGTTAGAATAGATCTCTGCAAGATTGACTTCACTTATACACACATTTTTTTTTTAAATATGGATATAACGTTTTTTGGACATAATGGTTATTGTATGTACTGCATATTACTGTTTAAGGTATTAATTTTCCTTTTTTCGGTCATACTTTTACATTAAAATTTTAACAAATTTGAAGATGCTTTACTTCTTTTATATTTTTTCTGACAAAATAAAAAAAATTTTTTTTTACATTTTATTTTCTGACTAATCTTAAAATAATTTTTATATTTGATACTATTGTTCTAATAATTTTTAACATTGTAATGTGATTGTTGGATACTTTATTACTTTTTAATTTTTCTTACGGTATTTGATTGGTACAATTTTTTATTTTCCGACTCATTTTAATAGTTTATCTTATATTCTAACGCATTGACTTGTAATGTTAGTTATGATACTTTTCTATATTTTATAATTCAATACGTGATTTTTGTATACATACTTAGGTAATATTGTTAACAACGAATTGTTAACCTAATTGTAAATTTATTCTATTTTATATTTAGAAGCCGGAATTTAAATTATGTGAAGGACATACTAGTGTTCACTGGCTTGTTAAAGGTTTTGATTTGTCGTCAACTTCATTTATTATATGACTTATGATGTACATCCGAAATTTGACGATTTATACTGCATATGTTGCGTTGCTGGATACGTAAGAATAATTATTTGGCATAATATTCAAGACCTACTCTGCGTCGACCACATATTTATAAGATAATAGCCTTAACAACGAAGGTCTTTTTATAATTAGTTTCCGATTATGTATTTATGTTAATTTGTTTATGTTTAGCGGCTAGTTATACTTATTTTTAAATTTAAACTTTGATAATGACCCGAAGGAGGTCGAAACGTTAGGTTTTTTCTCAATATATGTATTTGTTTAATTTCATTTTAGTTTTATTATATATTTATTGTTAACTTTGAACTTTTGTATTATATGTTACAATATGTGTTTTCTATTGGCTTGGAGCTGTTCTTAATTAAATTAGTGATTAATTAGTGAATAATTAATAAATATTTCACTCAATATTCTCAAATTCTATTAACCCTTGAACACCATCGTGGGTTACGGTAACTCAGTCCGTTTGAAAAAACGCGTGGTGTTTATGAACGATCAGAAGTATGGAGTGGAAACAAGGGGGGGGGGGGAATTTTCGCATCCCTACTACAAATCCTCTGCCTGGCAACCTCAGCGTGCACGAATCAGTCGAGATAGAACGTCATGAACTTACTGTGTGGGTTACGCTAATCCTGTATGGTTATTACGTTTTTTTATTTCGAAATCAAATTGTAAATAAATATACGAACAAGATTGCGAATTCAAATCGAAGAATTCATGAAACACACAGACATTCCAGAAAATCAAGATCCGTACGATATATTAGCTGTAAACAAAATAGAAAAACAAAGAAGATGTTCTATCCAGGGGCTTTAGGTAGGAAAATTTATTACATATACTTGCAGTGCCAACAGCCAATGTGTAGGGAACATATCGCAAAAATTTGTTTCGCCTGTTCCACGCAAAAATGAATAAATAATTTCATTTGTTATTTAGATGTCATATAATAAAGACTTTTGCACTAACTTTATCGTATTACTTGAAAATCATCCAAATTCAACCTCGTCGAAGAAATATATTTTTTAGGATAATTCATAATAATATTTTTTTTTTCTTAAAATACAACTTAATATGTTTCGATTTCTGTAAATTAAAAACTTGTATAATTTTTTTTTGGAAAATAACTAATTTATTTAAAAAACGATTTTTTTTTAATTTTGAAATTTCTATCTTCCTTTTTTTCAAAATATCTTGGTTTTCGGAAGTTTTATGATATTCTTATCTATATATTCTTTTTCCGTACTGTCTGTTGTATCGATTAAAAAAAAAAGAAGTTAAAATTTATGCCAAGTTAAATTAGATCCCAAGATAAAAGCAAAAGAAGACTCCAGGGTTACCGTAACCCATGTGTGGTAAAATCAGGTGGCGAAAATAGTGTGGTGTTCAAGGGTTAAGTAATTAAATATGTTCATAAATAATTGTATAAGATAAAAAAATGCATATCTACCTCAAAATAAAATTTATTGGAATTGTAAATTACTAAAAAAGTCATGCAATCTTGTGAAATTTAGTGTTAATATAAGAACACGCATCAAATTTCTAAATAATTGTCTCAAATTAAATATAGTTTCCACCACATTTACATATGCTGACAAATCATAATAATATTTCATTGTATAATAAGAACTATTATAACCGATTTGATAAGATACAACGTAATAATGTTAAAGCAATAATGCGATTGGAACTAAAATATAATAGCTTAAACTTAACTAGAGTATATTTTTAAGGTCACTAGTCAAATTACTAATATTTTGCCGTTTTCTATAGCATGTGAGTTTTTTAAATATCATGTCTTGATATTTAACGTTACAAAAAAAATTTATCAACGACCACCCAGAGTTACTTATTACAAAAACAGATAAAGAAAATGTCACTATTATTCTCAATAGATCCATATACATTTCTAAAATGGAAGAGAATTTGTCTGATACAGATACATATCAAATAATTGATAAGGATCCCACGTGGAAACTGACTGCGGAGTTGCGCGGCATATTAGTGAGATGGAAAAAAGTGGTTTCATCGATGAGTATATTTACAAAAGATTACTAACGACTGATGGGATTTTGCTTAGAGCTTACGGACTGACTAAGATTCATAAACCGGGTTTTCTTTTAAGAGTGATCGTGTCATTAATTAACAGCCCGTTATATTGTCTCTCGTTGTTTTTACATAAAATCATTTTGATAGTATACCTAAAGCTCCAAGTTATATAAAAAATGGTTTCCATTTGGTCGAAAAACTAAATGGATTCAATTTTGATTCAAACTATGTTTTGATATCTTTAGCTGTCATATCGCTTTTCACGAACGTTCTCGTGGAATTGGCATTAAATATCATTGAAAAAAGATGGGATCACATAAAAAAACAAATATTTCCTGTAATAAATTTTTAACTGCGGTTCGTTTGGTTTAAACTCTACGTTTTTTCTTTCAACAAAGTTTTTTATAAACGAGTTTTTGGAACTTCAATAGGCTCACCATTGTCACCTGTAATGGCGGTGATGCAAGATTTAGAAGAAATGGCTATTCGTAAATTACCTGTACAATTATTATTTTATTTTCGGTATGTTGGCGACATAATTGTAGCGGCTCCGACTAATAGCACTGATCAGGTTCTAAGTATCTTTAATTCTTTACACACTAGATTACAATTCACTATTGAGATTGGTTTTGATGGAAGGTTACATTTTCTTGACACTACAATCATTGTAGAAAATCAGAAGATTATTTTTGACAGATACAAAAAAGCTTGTTCTGGTAGATTCCTTAATTTTCATTCACATCATTCCTTTTGTCACAAAAAAGGCGTCATTATTGGTTTCATAGACAAGATTATCATGTTATCTTATCCACGTTTTCATGAAAAAAACTTAATAGACGCTATACGTATTTTTTTGGATAATGGTTATCCTCTTTCATTTATCTTTTCCACTACTAAAAATAGATTAAAATATCACATGCTTAATAAGAATATAACAGAATATTCACGTTAAAGAAAAATATTTTACAATACCATATGTAAAGTCCATCTCAGAAAGTTTTTTACCTATAACTAATATGTTTAACGGCAAATTAGCATATTTCATCCCGAATACTTCATAATAAAAGCAAAGGATACATTGGAACCATTGTCTAACCCAAATGTAGTTTATAAGATTTCATGCGATGATTGTGAAGCTAGACGTAGGCCAGACAAAGAGAAAGCTGGAAACAAGATTGAAGGAACACATCTCGGATATTAATAAAAAGACAAGCTCTTCTTCTGTGACAGAACATCGTGTTAATCATAATCATAATTTTAATTAGAAAGATGTAAGAATTTTGAACAAAGAGCCTTCTTATAATAAAAGATTGATTTCTGAGATGACCCACATAAAGAGACAAAAAGTAAGTTTAAATAGACAAAACGATACAGAGTCTCTACCAGAGTCTTATCAAAATATTCTACAGTCTCTTTCTCTTTCATAGTTTCTCTTTGTTTGCTTCTCGATGTCTATCTCCATTCTCCCTCTTACATTTTTTCCCATTCCTAGTTCAACCCCACCAGAATAGGACACATTTTAAAGATTGTATTTGTCATATAATATTTAGCCTTCACTAGTGACACACATATAATAAACTTCTATTTTCTTTGGTTTTAAATTTGAACTAGAATCGCATATTGCTATATCAACTGTTTTATTTTAAAATAAATGGTTGCTTTGTAACTACGAGACTTATAATTTACTGGAATTGAGGTAAATATGCATTTTTTAATTTTATATAATTATTTATGAACATATTTAATTACTTAATAGAACTTGAGAATATATCGAGTGAATATATTTATTAGTTATTCACCAATTAATCATTAATTTTATTCTTGAGGCTTCCACTTGAGGGTGCTTTCTATATAAAGGTTATGCGTTTCGCGGGTTTTCTCCATGTCTAGATTCATTCTTGAGATGCCAACGTCTCGTGAACCTTGCAGTCCACTTCATCAGGGCGAGGAGCAGCCTGATACGATAACTGTTTTATTAATTGTTATATATATATATATATATATATATATATATAGATGAAAGGAGTGCATGTTCTTCCTGTACGTTTTATTACTTCTCAAATCATATAACAATATTATACTCAAGGACTAATTAAGCGATTTGAATAAAGAATGTCACACATAACTGCGGAATATGGATCTGATGGTCCTGACTTGCGTAATTATGATTTGCGGTTTATAGAATTTGAATATTAACATGGAGTGCGTTTAATAACCTAGATTGCACAATTATGATTTAAGATTTATAGAATTTAAACACAAGTGCGTTTAATAACCTAGTTTGCGTAATTATGATTTAAGATTTATAGAATTTAAACATAAACACTGAAGATGACCTGATAAAGAGGTCGAAACGTTTGTTAAAATAAACATATTTAAAAAAAATTGTTCATTGTAGCCCTTCTAAATTACTTTATTTTTTTACAAATGATACATTAAATTATGTGGAATTTAACTTGGCGCCAGTTTTGTTGATATCAAATCTTTTATACGAATGATACATGTCATTAGAGTTAAGTAACAAAAGATAATACCACTTGCGTTTTACTTTTCAATTTGATAGAATTTAACTTGATTAGCCAAGATTGTATTAGGTGTTGGAATTAATTCGTAGCGTTTTTTTAATGAAAGAACGTTATTTATTTCACATGAACATTAAAAAATACATTAATTAAAGTACTTCCCATCACTTTCTACTACTTTTGACCATCTTTCGGGCAGTGAATGAATACCGCGTCGGAAGAACTGTTCGTCTTTAGATGAAATCCACGAATCGAACCATTTTGTACAATCTTCGTAAGATGTGAACTTCTGCTCGCACAAGCTATGAGCTAATGATCGAAACAAGTGGTAGTCGCTAGGTGCAATATCAGGAGAATACGGCGGGTGCGGTAGTAGCACTTCCCATTTAAGTGTTTCTAGGTATGTTTTTACCTGTTTTGCAACGTGTGGGCGAGCATTGTCGTGCAGCAAGATGACTTTATCGTGTCTTTCGAAGTATTCCGACCGTTTTTGCTTCAATGCACGGCTCAAGCGCATCAGTTGCCGTCGGTAGAGATCTCCAGTAACGGTTTCATGCGGTTTTAGCAGTTCGTAGTATATGACACCCTTCTGATCCCACCAAATACAGAGCAGGAGCTTTGAGCCATGGATATTGGGCTTTGCCACTGATGTTGATGGTTCGCCGGGCTTAACCCATGACTTTCTGCGCTTTGGATTGTCATAATGGATCCACTTTTCGTCACCGGTAACAATCCGATGCAAAAAACCTTTTCTTTTCTGCCGTTGAAGCAGCAGTTCGCACGTGAGAAAACGTCTCTCAATATCCCTTGGTTTCAATTCATATGGGACCCAATGTCCTTCCTTCTGGATCATGCCCAAACTTTTAAGACGTTTTCCTATTGTTGATAAGTCAACTTCCAATGACGTAGATAATTCTTTAAGTGTTTGACATGAGTTTTCATTGAGCAATGCCTGCAAATCGTTATCTTCAAATTTTTTCGGCTGACCAGGTCGCTCCTTGTCATCCAAGTCGAGCTTGTAGCCCTTCTAAATTACTTTATTTTTTTACAAATGATACATTAAATTATGTGGAATTTAACTTGGCGCCAGTTTTGTTGATATCAAATCTTTTATACGAATGATACATGTCATTAGAGTTAAGTAACAAAAGATAATACCACTTGCGTTTTACTTTTCAATTTGATAGAATTTAACTTGATTAGCCAAGATTGTAGCATCTGGGTTTTAATTTTTCATTTAATACATTAGTTTTTTTCGAGGAGTAGTAATTTTTGACAGAGAATTAAAGTTGCTATTACTTGGGTTGGAATAAAATACCTTAAATAAAAATATCTTTAAAGAAAAATTAAAACTACTATTAATTAGGTTGGATACTTAGGTTTTATTAGAGAAGCACATTTTCTTAGCGCCTACTTTTCCTTTTTTAAAAAAGTAATTTTGTACTGATATAAGAATATACACGCGCGCCAACTTAAATTCACAACGTAATCAATACAATATTTGATTTATAATATATTGATGATCATATTTGGATTTCTGATATTCTTGCAGAGAATCCAACAAAAACGGTGTGCTGATGGATAAAGAGTTCCTCGAAAGAAACTCATTACACACTGATCTCTTCAACATCCCGCATATTCGCACGGTTTACAATCAATTCATGTTGACTTTCATACTTCTCTTTCTTAACACTATTGCGTGCGATATAATGGAGTCTGGAACGTAAGTTGGCAACGGAAATCTGTCTCGCAGCCCCTGGAAAATCATCGATTTTGTTGAAAAATTTAAATATCGTTTTATAAGTAGGGTAACTCCGATATATACGCCGCACCTATCAAAAACTTAATTTATTAAGTATTATTTACTATGTTTATATTAAAAGAACAATATCAGTAAAAATTTTATACTGTCTACTACTATGAAAAAAATATTATAAATTCGAAATATTTAGTTTTCGTATTAAAAAATAAACTTTTTGAAATATATATATATGTATATCTTACATTTTTGCTATATATATAATAGATAATGGGTGGGATATATGGCAAAAATGCAAGGATTTCAACAAACTAAACAAAGAATACGAAAGCAAAGCACTTGTATTTTGCTATACAATATGCTTTACTATTTCTCTACACGTATGTATCACGAAATAATCACTAGGTCTTTTACACGCCTTACAGTAATCGTTTTATGTAGATTATAATTTATAATGATGCTACTTGTTACACACACAGTGACAAATCGATTCAAATTGCAATAATTGCATTAATATTAACAGTAAGAAGCTGAAAAATTATAACTCAATACTAATATAACATAAAGGCATGTAACAGAGTAATTGCGAGAAAATTACCCCCACTCCTTCTATTTTTCTGACTTCCGCGGCGTAAATCCCAGCGCGGCGTATATACCGGAGTTATCCTACATATATTTAAAAATAAAAAAATATTTATTTTTAAAAAATAATATAATAATAAAGGTTCAAATAATTTATAAAATTAATAATAAGTATAGAACTATGAGCCAAGCAAGGTCTTAATGCTGTGTTATTAAAAAATAAAAGTTTATTACAACAAGCGTTTTAACCTCAATTAAATCATTCTCAATATTAACCTTGATACAATTTGAAATCAACTCATTTGATAGACAATAACTTGACGAAACATATAATATGATTAAGACAGTAATTGTAATAATATATGTATATAGTAATTGTAATAATATATGTAGTAATTGTAATAATATAATTACTGTCTTAATCATATTATATATTTCGTCAAGTTGATTTCAAATTATATCAAGATTAATATTGAGAATGATCCAATTTTTTTTGGGCTTAAAACATTTGTTGTAATAAATTTTTGTTTTTTAATAACATAGCATTGAGACTTTGCTCGGAGCTCGTAGCACTATACTTATTATTGATTTTATTTATTTTTAACATTTATAATATAGATAAATAAATATTTTTAGTCAAAATTTCTAAATTTAATTTTTCTTTAATTTATAACACATTTTGGTCTTAAAGCAAATTAAGCTTTTATTGATTTTTTAAATATTTTTAATCTTAGATTTTTAAAAAATATTTGATGATGTCACGCATTATAATTTTATTCTGTCTAACTTATCGGAACCGTATTTATCTTCTGACTGAGAAATATGACGTACATATTATCGGGACTGAAGAAAACGATACAGACACTTCAATATTGCGTTTGGAAAATTATTCGTGAAAAAGGGCGATACATAAGATATCTACATTGGAAAAAAAAATCTTAATTTTAAAGAAATATTTGTTTGCTCGTATTAAAAAAAAGTAAAAATTATTAAAAATAGTAAAAATTATAAATAGTAAAAATTATTTCTTTGGATCAATGAAAATTTCTTTGTAAATAAGATATTGTACAATATCTTATTTTCAAAGAAATTTTTATTGCTCCAAAGAAATAATTTTTTTTAATACGAGCAAAGAAATACTTCTTTGAAATTACGATTTTCTTTCAGTATATCCACTTACTGCCAAATGCAATGAACCTTCGTTGGAAAATAGACAAAACTCATTAATAAATTAATTACACTGCCCGACGTAATTTTTGCTGTTTGAATAAAAGATATCATTTCCGATGTATTTTTGCGCGTTTAACACGAATCCGGTAATGAAATTGCTCTATCACGTCAGGTTTGTGAGAAAAGTGAAGTTAAAGGTGCAAAAATTGACGTTTTTTGACATATCTTAACAAAATTACCTTTTTAAAAAAAGGTAAAAAAAAGGCGCCAAGTGTGCATGTACCTTCCATAAAAAACTGTACTTTACATAAACTAAAAAAAAAACCGTTACATAAATAATATAGTTCAAGTGGTAATGTTGTTAATTTTTTATTATAAATTACCCCTCAGTAGTACGTATGTATGTATTAAAAAAGAAATAAAATCAAATCTTTAAATTACGCCAAATGCAAAACAAATATATAATTTCTTGCAACATATAACATATACTATTGTATTTCATAAATTGCGAAAAGAACATATATTTTATTGCAATATAACATTTAATTAACGAGACAAAATGATACGTACCTTTATCTTTCTATTCAAGAGTCTTTTATATTTGCAATGGAATACAACATTTAATCTAAAAAAAATTAAAGACGTAGCATCACAAAATGAGAAAATTTTATTAAAATAAAATTTTTTATGTAAAAATATTTGGCGCGCTGCTAGACCTCAAAATAGAATAAGTAAATGTTACATAAAAGAAATAAACAGTGTTTACTGTTTAATTAACAATAATTAACATTAAAATTACAATCAAAATTACAATTAAGATTATAATTAATTTTAAATCTACTTTTAAATTTAACTTAAACCGCACGTCTTACAAATCTGAAATCATTATTTCTATACTAGTCTTATAGTAGGAGAGGCCAAGCGGGGATTTTGGGATTTACTCGAGCGCGTCAGAATAACATAAAGGGGGAAAGCTTGCACCCTAATAAGTACCCCCACCACATATTAAACCAAAATATACGCTGTATATTACTAATTCTCTTTCTTAAATCTCTTCATTACTTTTCATATTTGGTATTTTTAATTATTTGCTTGTACGCACACGCACACACACACATGCATACACGCTCGCACGCAGGCAC
Source organism: Trachymyrmex cornetzi (assembly GCF_001594075.2). Taxonomy (NCBI): domain Eukaryota; kingdom Metazoa; phylum Arthropoda; class Insecta; order Hymenoptera; family Formicidae; genus Trachymyrmex; species Trachymyrmex cornetzi. Next base: position 50,455 of record NW_017295579.1, read on the forward strand.
ACGCACACGCACACGCACGCACACGCACGCGCTCACAGTATATTGGTAGTCCACCTCATTTTCTTAATCTCTTCATTATTTTTTTTATTCGATATTATTTGATGATCATCTTATTATATTATGAGGTCTAGCAGCGCGCCAAAAAAAGTATTTTTACATAAAAAATTTTATTTTAATAAAATTTTCTCATTTTGTGATGCTTCGTCTTTAACTTTTTTTAGATTAAATGTTGTATTCCATTGCAAATATATAAAAGACTCTTGAATAGAAAGATAAAGGTACGTCATTTTGTCTCGTTAATTAAATGTTATATGTTGCAATAAAATATATGTTCTTTTCGCAATTTACGAAATACAATAGTATATGTTATATGTTGCAAATTATATATTTGTTTTGCATTTGGCGTAATTTAAAGATTTGATTTCATTTCTTTTTTAATACATGCATATGTATTACTGAGGGGTAATTTATAATAAAAAATTAACAACATTACCACTTGAACTATATTATTTATGTAACGGTTTTTTTTTAGTTTATGTAAAGTACAGTTTTTTATGGAACGTACATGCACACTTGGCGCCTTTTTTTACCTTTTTTT
>NW_017295579.1:51111-51697 GCF_001594075.2 Trachymyrmex cornetzi
TATGATTAATACTATATCTCTTCACACGTGTGCGTAATACTAGAACATATTATCTATTATCAACATTTTCTAAAAATAATATAGAAATGTTTTTAGCAGCTCTAGGCCATTGCTTTTTTGTAACTTGCGTATCATCAGCTTCAATCCAAGGTGAACTTTCTCTATACATACTGATAAAATGATCGTTTTCGATACATGGACCATAGTGAAATATAGTATTCATAACTTTATACAGCTGTCCAGCTATTAGTATTGCACTTGTTGGAAGAGCACATAAATTATTTTTTTTTGGCACCTTTACTAATGTTCCATTTTGGTATGAAAATGAAATTAAATGGATGATTATCTGTTTCGTCTCTTAATGTTATTTCATTTTTAAATAATATATCATTTCCCTCACAACGTTCACATAATTTATTATTTTATTTAGATTAATGTGAAAATCAAGTATTTAGTAAATTGTTAAGATTAAAACTTTCCTTATTCAAATTGTTAACAAAAATTGAGAAAATAAAATTATTAGTAGTAACTTTTGTATCACCACATGTTATGCATCGACAAGTAGAAATAATTTGATGCTCAACCA
>NW_017295579.1:52290-53741 GCF_001594075.2 Trachymyrmex cornetzi
CGGACTGATCGCAATCGAAAGATACCGACGACATATAATAAAAGTGTTTTTAGATCTTTGATTGCGGCTTTAGTTTCTGAGTAATTTTAATCTAAAAATCTAAAGCATATAAAAATTAAAAACGGGCCGCTTGACCGCTTAACGTGTGAACGTCATTGCGTATATATTCATGCCGTTACCAAATCCGCGAGGCTATAAACGAGGCATGAACATATACATAATGATGTTCACACATCAAGCGGCCCGTTTTATATTTTTATACACTTTTAATTTAAAAGTAACTTATTAAAGTATTAAAGTAACTATACAGTGAAATGTCGACACATAATACAGTGCTAATGAAACTATAGATAAATAAGTCGGTAAATGACAACAATAAACGAGTGCCATCTACCGTCGAAAATATGAAAAGGAGATGACTTTTTGAGGCGACGTATCTTACATAAAATTTTGACATTTCGGATTTCGCATCACGATATCTCACTTCGTGGGACACATAAAGGTAAAATAAACGTTTATTATATATTTCGGACCCAAAGTGTCGATGGAGCTCATATTTAGAATTTGATCAGTCTAGCCTTTATTAAAAAAACCGAGAATTTCGGATGCTCGGATGCCCGCAACTCGCTGATTCGCGTAAAAACACGCGTGTCTCGCGCTGCGCGCCCACTTGGCGCGAGACACTACCGTGTCTCTTGATTTGTGAATTTTTTGCTAGTGAAGTAAATTTTTTTCTTACTTTCGTTTACGCCATCTTAAAGTGCCAACTTTTATATATCTTTAAAATATTTTTTTTAACACACCGTACATTTTTTTTTCACCGAGATAATTTTTGCATAGTCACGCAAAGAAAAACGTTCTGCGCCAAAAATGTTTTTGAGAAAAAGTTTTAAGAATTGTGTAATGATTTTAGTAGCAAAGTTTTTAAGGTCACTAAATTCGAATTTGAAGTCAAATTTTCAAAATTCAAAATAAAGGATTCAATATGGCGGAAAAATTTGTCATCGCAAAGAATTTTTATCACAAAAATTTGACATTTGCGCTTTAATTTATTTAAAAAAATATTGTTTACAATATTAATTTTGGAATTTTAAATATTTATAAAAGAACTTCAAATTTAAATTAAGTAAAAAAATTGTTGTAAACAATTTTAAAACTTTAAGATACATGTATAATGAAATTGTAATAGTATTTATTTATCAAGACGGGAGAATCTTTTCAAGATACATTAGTATCATTTCAATAGCATTTTATGGTTTAATTCGATTATAACAACTAATCATGAGTTTCATTTAATGTTTCGTTATATAATATATAACATATATCAAAACTATATTGAAAACCCATAATAACGCGTGGTTCGAGGATCCGCCATGTCTCTATCCATATATAATAACAAGATATATCCCCACCAGTATTGTTAGACGAGCCGGATTTCAGATGCATGCGCG
>NW_017295579.1:53762-57504 GCF_001594075.2 Trachymyrmex cornetzi
CGCGCATGCATCTGAAATCCGGCTCGTCTAACAATACTGGTGGGGATATATCTTGTTATTATATATGGATAGAGACATGGCGGATCCTCGAACCACGCGTTATTATGGGTTTTCAATATAGTTTTGATATATGTTATATATTATATAACGAAACATTAAATGAAACTCATGATTAGTTGTTATAATCGAATTAAACCATAAAATGCTATTGAAATGATACTAATGTATCTTGAAAAGATTCTCCCGTCTTGATAAATAAATACTATTACAATTTCATTATACATGTATTTTAAAGTTTTAAAATTGTTTACAATAATTTTTTTACTTAATTTAAATTTGAAATTTTTTTATAAATGTTTAAAATTCCAAAATTAATATTGTAAATAATATTTTTTTAAATAAATTAAAGCGCAAATGACAAATTTTTGTGATAAAAATTTTTTGCAATGACAAGTTTTTCCGCCATATTGAATCCTTCATTTTGAATTTCAAAAATTTGACTTTAAATTCGAATTTAGTGACCTTAAAAACTTTGCTACTAAAATCATTACACAAACTTTTTCTTCGAAAACATTTTTGGCACAGAACGTTTTTCTTTGCGTGACTGCAGAAATTATCTCGGTGAAAAAAAAACGCAGTGTTAAAAAAAATATATTTTAAAGATAAAAGTTGGCACTTTAAGATGGCGTAAACGAAAGTAGAAAAAAAAATTTACTTCACTAGCAAAAAAATTACAAATATGTCAAAAAACGTCAATTTTGATAGTTTTAACTTCACTTTTCTCAAAAACGTGACGTGATAGAGCAATTGCATTACCGGATTCATGTTCAGCGCGCGAAAATACATCGGAAGTCGTATCTTTTATTCAAACAGCAGAAAAAGTCTTAAAACGTCGGGCAGTGTTATTAGACAACTCAATTAATTACTTAATTTCCGCGACATATTTGTTTCCTTTTAATCTTTGGTTCTTATAGTTCAATTTCCCTTTTTTATTATTGATTCTTAAAGGATTCGCGTTGGTACCAATACAATAAGGACTGGTTTCGCAAAGTTTCTAACGTGCATCTATATTTGGTCGTTCATGCAAATCTCGACATTCGGTGTCTACGTGGCTTTTACCCTCTGGGCGTACCGGCGACAACAGTTCTTGCCAAAATGTAATGATCAATTCAAGTTTAGATAAATATAGCTTTAATTTAAACATTATGAAAGTTAAATTAATTGAGAAATTAAAAATTTTTAAATCACTTAGTTCAAAAAATAGTTTCATAAAAAAATAGTTTGATAAATTAAAATCTCAATTTTTTAAATAACACTAGTTTACACAAAAATTTTTTTTTCATTTACTTTGGACCGGACTACGTGTTTCTTATACATTTTTAAATGCTGAAAATGATGCCGCAAATGAAAAATTTCTAGCACGTCAGATTTCCAAGTTTAATTGATGTTTAATTGATGTTTAATACTTAAAAAATGCCTTTTTTGCGATATTTCACATTTTTTAATAAAGAAGGTTAACGTTATCTTGAAATTTCGATCAGGGGAGTCATGAATGTATTATTCATCCCCTATAAAATGCATTTTTTTAAATTTCAATATCTCACTTTTTAGCCATGTTATGAACGATTAAAGATAAGAGCTATTTCGAATAGAGGACCGCGGCAGCGTCATATGCGCATGCTAAAATCATTTTAAAACAACAACGCGCATACACACATATAGAAAGAGATAGAGAGAGAGAGAGGGGGAGGGGAAAGAGAAAGGGGAGGCGAGAAAGAGGGGGGAGAGAGAGAGAGTTGTTTTATGAAAGATGTGTAGTTGCATATTATTAATTGCATTTTTTTTCAGTAACGATGTATTTTTATTATACCAGTGGATTAGTTTCATAATTCTGTGCATAAAAGTCTCATAATTCTGTGCATTAAGGTACAGTTATCAAAATGTGACCCTAAGAAATTAATCCGCATACACATATGACGCTGCCGAAGTCACCATATTCGAAATAGCTCCTATGTTTAGTCGTTCATAACATGGCTAAAAAGTAAGGTATCAAAATAAAAAAATATGCATTTTATAGGGGATGTACAATATATTCATGACAATACACTCCTGATCGAAATTTCAAGATAACGTTAACCGTCATTATTAAAAAATATCATTTGTCAAATATCGCAAAAAAGCTATTTTTTAAGTATTAAACCTCAATTATCTTGGAAATCCGACGTGCTAGAATTTTTTCGCTTGCGGCATTGTGTTTTCAGCATCCAAAAATCTATAAAAGACACGTAGTCCGGTCCAAAGTAATTTTTGGATTTAAACTAGTGTAATCTTTGTAGCATAACATAATAATTGATTAATGTTAAAATTATATTACAATAACGACATAGCGCAAAAATAATTAACCATAATAATTCTAAAAGCTGTTAGACAATATTAACTGATTTTTATTAGATGACAGAGAAAAGGTCCCTATTATGAAATATGAGACGTTTCTGCTAAGCTAATAAATGCTATTTGTTGAATTCATCATTTTGAATGAGTTAGAGCAAAGTTATTGCTCTTAGGTTGAAAATTATATAATGGAAAATGCATTATTAGATCGTGCCTGTAGTAGTTGTAAAAAAAATTTTATAATTTTAATGTTTTCAAGTTTCATTGAAATGAGCCTTTAAACCTTTATTATTTAATAAGTAAATATTTAGCAATAAAGTCTTTAGTGATAGAGTAAAATCGTATTATGGCGGTAATGGTTGCGTGTGTACTAGCGGATTACAGCGGCCGTCGTCTTCAGCCTCACTGTCGCCTATAACAGTAAAGGTCACTAAGGTCGCTAAGGTCGCAAAGGTCACAGGTTGGAGAGGTTCGTCGAAATAATGAGACTTGTATGTGAGGCTATTTGCAATGTATATTTACACGTATATGTACAGTGGAGATGATGGTGGTGGTCCTGAAAAGGGCCAACTTATAAGGGAAGTTTCACAACTGTCGGGAACCGATTTGATTCTCCATGAAATATATTGTAAAACACGAAAATCTAAAAAACGAAAAAAATTTTTTAAATCAAAGTTGTGATTTCAAGAGTACTTTAAAGTTATAAAGAAAAAAACAATTTTTTTTGTTTAACAAAATACACCCACCATCCGTAATTTTTTTAATTTTTAATTTTTTTATTTACCAACGTAAAGATTATTTTTTTACAAATTCAACCATGTGTAATAAAGTTACAATACGATATATCATTTTCTAGAATTAATTATTAACGTTTTCATATATCCATGCTAATATGCGAAATTCGCTATCCATGCACAGAGAAAAAGGTTTCTTTGGATTTAGTATTCCTATTTATTTGACTAAAATTTGTTTTATTGAAACAACATATGCTTGTACGAAATATTGTTTGTTCGAATAAAAATTTTGTTGTTTCATTCGAGAAATCTCTATTGCTTGACAGAAATAACATTATTATTTGAAGTAATATCTTTCAATTAAATAATATATTATTTGGTTACAATGTATACAAACAATGAAACAAATTATTTATTTGAAAATGGCAAAATATATTCATAGAGATTAAGTTATTCCATGCAAATAATTGCTTTCTTAGAATAATCATTACATTTTTTGACCGAAAATATGGAAATAATAGCTTATACATCTAACAATAGGATTAAACGAGCAATGCTATGTGCTACATCAATTATGTTTGTGCCGTACAGTTGATCACGCGAATACTGAAAATAGA
>NW_017295580.1:0-6234 GCF_001594075.2 Trachymyrmex cornetzi
ATATGGATCGGAGACTTTTTCCGAAGTTAAAGCCTTATTTGATCTAATTTGACTCCACTATTAGTCAAATGTGACGATCTCTCGGAGTTACATTCGCTGCCGGTACACAACTGCTGAAAAATTTCTGTACTATTCAACATGCATTTACACGAGTTTCTGAATATGACATATAATGTCGTTTATGGCATTATTTATGCGAGAAAATAATAATTCACAGTGAGAAGTGTCCAAGATGTGAAAATTTATTAATATTTAACAGTGCTGTGAAAAATCAGATATTACATTCAACTACAAAATATTATGAAACTATTAAAGGTCGAAAACGGCAAAAGTTAAAACGTAACTTTAAAATAAATATATTTCATGGAACATGGTTTGAACGAGCACATTTCAAAGTATGTCGATTTGTCGCTTACTTTGTCATGATTCGAATACCTCATTAGCAATTTATTAAGAGTGAATACAAATGTATAATAATACTGTTGTTGATAGGACAAATTTTTGCCGAGAAGTAATATTTTGTTTATATGTTTTGTTTACATATTTTTAATTTATAGTATATTAATATATGTCTAATATATATATTTATTTAATGTATATTAAATTAATTATAGTTACTTCAACAATGGATTTTGAAAGGACAAAAACCAATTAGCGGAAACGATAAAATTGTAAAAATTGATAAGGCCAAAATTGGGAAAAGGAAATACAATACTGGTCGTATAATTAATGGATAATGGATTATTCATTGGTAGTATCGAGTGATTTACTATTTTTAATAACAATATTTCTATCATATGCCTGTACCAGATCGGTGTAGTGAAACTCTTCCACCATTCGAATCATTCGATTCTTCTAATCATTCGGGAACATGTTACAATGTTCAATTATTTATACGAATAAGTGGCGTGCATATAATGATTTAGATAATAATACTAATTATAAACATTATACTAATTTTAAACATTATACATTTATAATTAAACTCAAAATTAATCAATCAATTAATTTTGAGGATCCACGAACTGGTGTTCATATTCAGAACATAGAAAGAATATAAAGAGATGTGCGAGCGAATATTTCTCGCTATGGAATACGCGATTTCACCATTTCATACATTGTCGAATATATATTTAAAAGAATATATAATTATGATAAAAGAATTGATGCTTTCTTCGAAATTATGAATCAAATGTGTTCGTTGGATAATGTACTCGTAAATGTTAATTAAAAGTGTTGTTTTATATATTTTGACTTGTTGTTTTAATTAAATATTACCGACTACCACACACACGAAGCGACTTTCGAAATCGTGACCCTGAGTGATCTCCAACAGGACACGCCCGTGAAAGTCGTGCGTTCCTAAGCAAAATGGAAGGTGGGGTGAGAGTCGCTTCGCGTGGAAATCGAGCGTCCGCAAGCAGAGGGGAAGGTGGGTGAAAGTCATTTTGCGTGGAAATCGTGCGCTTTTAAGAAAGGTGGGAGATGGAGTGAGAGTCGTTTCGCGTGGAAATCGTGCGCCCTTAAGCAGGGGAAGGAGGTGGGGTGAGAGTTGCTTCGCGTGGCAATCGTGCGTCCTTAAGCAAAGGGGGAGGTGGGGTGGAAGTCGCTTCGCGTGGAAGTCATGAGGTCCTAAGCAAGGAGGGGAAATGCGGTGGGAGACGCTTCACGTAAAAAGTCGTAAAATATATTTTAAAGCAGAAAATTTCTGTTTTATAAAGTAGAAAAAAGACATAATTTTTCGAACTTCTTTTAATAACTTTTTAATGAAAGACGAGCGACGGCTAAAACCTATTAAAGATTACTCAGGATCATGACAATATATGTCAAGGTTAAGGTCATGTGAGGGAAATCCCTTATTCGGTATAATTACCCATCAAATTATTACCGTTTCGAAACTGGAAAGTCATTTCGGCGCGCGTTTCGAAGAACTACATACGCGCACACAAGAATATAAATTCACACAGAATCATACAAGCATTAAAGATCCAGCTAGACCGTGTAAGGCATTGATTTTTATAGTATGTGTTATCATATATACGGTCTTATTATGTGTTATATTGTTTATTTACGTCGCCTAAATAGACGTTGTTCCTTCATAAGCCAATTATTGCCAAAAATATTACTAAGATCTTGGTGGTCTAAAGGTATACGCCCGAAAAGCAGAAGATCCAGGTTCGACTTCCGTCTGAGGTAAGATTTTTCGCAATAAGAATTAATTATTTATAGATTTTAATATGTCACTTAGCATTATTAAGATCGTTCGAAGTTACGAAAAAGCATCAACTTGTTAAATAGTTAGTCAATCTAACTCGTGACGTTACTGCGATAGTTTAGTAAAGTTAGCGTTTTAAAACTGAAAAATTATTTCGGTGCTCGTTTCAAAGGACTGCATATGTAGTACATAAATTCAAACAGAATCATAAAAACATTTAAAATCCAGCTACATTGTTTAAGGCATTGATTTCTATAGTTTGTGTTATATTATTTAATTTTAAACTGTTTGCGAGAACGGAAGTTGATTAACAATTAAAAATAATATAAATTACGGCTCAATATGAATAAAATTCAATTAACGTATAAGAAGGGCTATTAGAGCCTAGCAAGGTAATGTACACTATAAATACAATGCTTTATTAAAATCTGTATAAATAATACTCACACGTTTCGATCTTTTTACAATGGTCCTCTTCAGTGAACGTATACAAAACATACATGTGCGTGTGTGCGTGCGTGCTTCCTTGTACAATTTATTACATAATTGCATAAACCTATTTTGAACATAATTATTGGTTCTGACGTTCATTGTCTCAAATTAAATTGTTCTAATACTATCCATGCTTAATAAAATTTTTCATTACTTGCGGCAGAATCGACACTCAAGAATTATGGTCTGATGACCATGTACTTCATGACTATCAACATGATGTTAACATTATTATACTGTAAAATTATGAGAATATAAGCTGGATGTAATGTGTTAATTAAATTAAATTAATTAAAATATTATTACCTAAATTCCTCAGTTTATCGATTTTCCGATCGACAATTATCGTTTGACATTTCGCAAACGTGCACTTAACACTGACGATTATATTATAATGTACCTTCTAACATGTACAGGGTGCTTCCGATACATACATATCAGTAAGTTGAGTTGCCTTTCGGCAGGGGCATGCTCATCCGCAGAGATCTGCTTATCGACATGGTAATGCAGAATAAGATTAGATTGCAAATCCGACGAGGAATAAGACAAGAGAAATTGAATTTTACATTCTGATGTAGTGCAAAATTCAATAATATAATATAAAGCATATATTTAATAATACAAATTCAAAAATGGAAGCAGTCTTTGAAAATGTAAACCTTTAAAAATTGAAATGATTATCTAACAATATATTACCATGGAAAGTAACTGATTAAAAAATGTAAGCAGTCTTTAAAAATGTAAACCTTTACAAATTGAAATGATTTCTAACAATATATATTACCATGAAAAGTAACTGATATATTATTCAAAGTCCCAGTTCAAAGAGAACATACATAAAGCGTATTCTCACAAATATGTAAACTTTTAAAAATTTAAACTCTTATCTGATTAATATATTATATCTAATAATATACGTATCAAACCTTTAAAAATTGGAATGATTGTCTAACAATATATATTACCATGAAAAGTAACTGATATATTATTCAAGGTCCCAGTTCAAAGTGAACACACATAAAGCGTATTCTCGACATGTAAACCTTTAATTATTTCAATGATTATCTCGTAATTAATATATTATCATATATTATTAAAGGTGCCATTAAAAAAGTGAACATATATGAAGTGTATCCTCAAAATTTTAAACTTTTAAAAATTTAAATGATTACATGATAATATGTTACATGACAAATAATTGATATAATATCAAAGGTGCCATTTCAATGTGAACATAAAGTGTGTATTATCTAAATTTATATATAATATATATTACATCACAAGTAATTGATATATTATCCAAGGTGCCATTTCAAAGTGAACATAAAGTGTACCCTCAGAAATTTTAACTTTTAAAAATTGAATTTAAATGATTATCTGATGATATATTACCATGACAAGTAACTATTAATAAAGGTTCCAGTTCAAAGTGAACATTCATAAAGTATATCTTATCTAAATTTAATATATAATATATAAAGTGTATCCTCAAAAATTTCAACCTTCAAAAATTTTAAATGATTATCCGATGATATATTACCATGACAAGTAACTGATATATTAATAAACGTGCCAGTTCAAAGTGAACATACATAAAGTGTATATTATCTAAATTTTATACAATATATTATCATGAAAAGGAACTCATACATATGTTATTGAAGGTGCGAGTTCAAAACGAACATACATACGTACGAGTAAAACAGACTACAATTTCATTCTAGAAAATTGAAAATGCGAGTTCAAAATGAACATACATACATACAACTAAAACAGACTACAATTTCATTCCAGAAAATAAGTGCGATATGTTATTCTTAGTGCAGGAAATATAAAAGTTGTTTATTGAGATTCGATTTGAAATTTATACTAGCCCGTACAATGACAAATAATTGCTTGTAATTCCAGAGTACCAATTTGTTAATGACTCGGAAAAAGAACATGGCGGCCAGCTCTCAAAACTTGGATGAGTTTCTCGGTGTCCACTTAGAAATAATGTCGAAGCTTTTATAGAGAAAATGAGTATGGGAACAATTTCTGTCCATCGACGTACAATCCATCGGAGATTGCTAACTTAAATATTCTTATCATGGCTTTTGTATTCACTCGTTTGCTGCGTTTTACGACTAGATATTTTGTGAATCTGAGGATGGCTCGATCAAGTAGCGGAAACATGTAATTAGACAATCGTTACATTATATCACCGAGATATTGTAAGAATTTATATCGAGTAATTATATTATATGTCTTTATTTTACTTTTAAGTTTTACTGATTATTGACTCTTATATGCCCTTTGCTTAATTTTTATTTTTATTTTATAGAATAATGGAAAGGACGCATGGAATAAAGGCACAACCCTACTTTGGCCTTTTTTCAAGAAATAATTTTTTTGTATATTATTGATGATCGAAATAGAGAAATATTGTAAAATGTAACTTCTTTAGGAGATTACATAAATTTATTTGATATTGTACCCGTTTGTATATATTAAAAAGTAGTAAGTTATTTTCATTTGTATTAAAATCCAGATTTTGTAATCTGGAGACACTGGTAGTGTCTCAGCGCTAAGCTGCGCGAAGCGACACTGCCGTGCCTCCTTTACACGAACCGACGAGTTGCGGCAGATCGAGATTATCGGATCTCAATAACGGCTGAACCGATCGCGTTCTATGCTCAATCGATAGCCACCACACGGATTGTATGATAAAAGTGCTTTTATTTTTTTTTCTACGTGCTCTACGAGCGGAGATATCGCGACGCAAAGTTCCGAACTGCTACTTTTCGGATCATCAGATTCAGATACGTCGTAATTATTATCTTGGTTATTGTCGTCCAGGAGAAAATGTTCATCTCGTTTTTTCGACACTAGAGGGCTTTTGACTTAACCTAGCGATGGCAGCATTGCACATTCGAACGTGATCAACCACACATGACAGCTGTGATAATCAGCGATGGCAACATTGTCACATATACGATGTGACGTGTTACCATATAATTAATTAATTAAAATTGAAATTAAAATGAAATTTAATTAATAAAATGAATTAAAATAAAATATTAATTTAAAAAAGAACAGAACGAAAAAGGGCTACGAGCCTAAAATTTAGTCGTTATAGTCAGTCGCAAACCGTCGTACTGTAAACATCTCTGTCTGTCGCTCTCTCGGTTCTGGAGTTGTTATTCAGTATATTCTGATCCGTTTTCGTTCTTAGACTGTGTTTCTCGCTTTTGTGCTTATAATTTGCACTCGGAATAATTTGTGAATTATAATTTTGTGCAGTATTTGTGTATTTTTCTGTCTTATATATCATTTCGTTTCGTATAACTCTTAGTCAATATGAAAGTCTTTGACTCCATTATCGAGTAGGATCGATGTCGGGGATTGTATGAGAGCTCTATGTGTTATTCTGTACAAATGTGTCTATATCTTATCGATTTCTACTATATATTTCCGTGTAAATTAGGTCACTAATTATTGCAGTACATTGAGTTGCCGTCGGCCGTTAATTTTTGATTTTGTAAGTA
>NW_017295580.1:6248-6507 GCF_001594075.2 Trachymyrmex cornetzi
CAGGAGACGCGGTAGTGGCTCCGGCCATGTTAAAAAATAAGAGACACTACAAGTCTCTTATCCCGCACCATCAAAGTCCATTTTTGGAAGTTGCATAACTATTAATATACAAGAAATTTTGAATCGGACGTAACATATTTTGAAAGCAGCATCGCCACGAGATTTGAGCAAAAAAAATTAAAAATCGGTCAAGCCGTTCTGGACATACGAGTGGTCGAAAAGTGATGATTTTTCATGAAAAATGAAGTAACGTCTTCTT
>NW_017295580.1:6663-8078 GCF_001594075.2 Trachymyrmex cornetzi
TCAGGGTCGTAATTTTGACAATGTTAATATGTGGGAGGGTCACGGTCATCGGGGTTGAAAGTGTCCGATGGTCATTTAGGTTCGTGACTTTTACAATGTTGGAGTACCCTCTTCCTTCGCCGCCACTCACCCCCACTACTCCTCTCTTTTTCTCACTCTATTTCGTCCTTATTCAACCCCTTTTGTCTCGCCTGCCAAAAGTGTCCGATGGTCACTTAGGGTCGTAATCTTGATAATGTTAATATGTGGGAGGGTCATTGTCATCGGAGGTGAATTATCCATTTAAATTTTAATCGTTTCTCAATGGATAACGGTCGCCTGTTGAAAGTGTACGATGGTCATTTAGGTTCGTTTTAATGCTAAAAAAAAACGTATTTAAAACATATTAAAAACATCAATTAAGCATGTTTTAAACTTTTTAAAACACGTTTAAAACATGTTTCTTATTAATTAATGTGAGATGGGTGATTACTAAATCGCTGTATCCGCAGTCGCATGACAGTGCGGATAAATCGACGTGTTACGCTGTAATCAAAAGGATAGGCTTTAAAGCATCCTTTCATTGTCTATTCTCGTGAAAACGGAACGATATTTTCTTCGTCTCTTCAATTTTAATTTATTACAACCAATGATTATTTTGGAGTCGCTGCTGTAAAGTGTTCAGTACTTTCGCTCCAAGAGGGAAGTGCCTTAAAGTTTGTAGCGCAAAAATATAAAGTGGTTGGAAATAGTAGCGCATAAAGCAGAGATTTATTTATTCAATTTTGCAAATATGGTGAAAACTAAATGATGCGTAATGTAATTATAACTTACTAAAACATAAATACAATAACGTAAGTATTAAAATATGAGACATAAATAACTTTTATAAATGTCATATTGGAAAACTTAATACTGTCAATTTCAACTAATAATTTATAAAAAGTAACAAATAGAAAGTGAGCAAGGTTTAACCAGTAATGATAGTGTATTTTTGATTGAAAAGAGGAATAAAATTAAGTAAAATTCGCCAAAATGTGTAGATAATTGAGCAAAATGAAAATATAATACTGTTACATTTGATTGTTACTTCTTTTGGGCTATCATTGTCATATCATTTAATTATTTCATTAAAACCATACATGTGAAGTATCGATTTTTTAGCTAAACGAATACATTTATTATTTCATAAAAATTCGTTAGATTTGACATTACAAGTCCATTTGCTCTGCATATATTTATTTTTAACAAAATTGATAACTGGTATGGAATTAGTAATGTTGAAAAATTATCATTCAATATGACTGTCATTTTGTCGCTGAGCCTTCATATATATTTGACTACTTTTTGCACAAATTGAAAATGCACGGCATAACTGTACAATGTGGACAGAAACATCTCCGATACCACTAAATTTTTTGCTTCCGCAAAAAAAA
>NW_017295580.1:8389-9898 GCF_001594075.2 Trachymyrmex cornetzi
CCCCCCCCGATTTTCATAGTTCAGACGTTTTTTTCCGATCCCTTTTCACTTATTGCAAAATATCTTTTGTGCTATGACATTAGATTTCCTATTCAGTCTTCAAACGATAGATTAAAAAAAATTAGTTAAAATCGATGCACTACAATCTGAGATACAAGCAAAAGAAAACGCTGAGTTACAAATATCTGAATGTGAGTAGATAGGGACTTTTTTGAGATGTGGATACTGAGGATTAATTTAACTATTTATTAATTTTACGAATCGAGTGAGTCTTGATATGTCGTCATACGTTACGAAAGAATCGACAAAAGAAAACAATTCGCAATACACATTTTATCTGATAACATCTGGTACAAAACAAACATCTGGTACACGTATTTTATCTGGTACAAAAAACATAATACTCTTAACAAAAGTCAATCATACTATATTCTTAATATATGCAATTGTATAATACTTATAGTTAATACATTTTAAGTCAGGTATCAGTCTTCGTATATAAAATTTAAATACATTTTGATACACCTATTTCACATGATAATTCTTAATTGCACTGAAACGAAACTGAACGTTACTAAATATTTTAAACTTTGAACTTAAACTAAGTGAATATCATGCGTTCTTGGCCGTGTTTTTGTGTCTTGTCTTCTTTGTTAATCTTATTATAATGTGTCACATAGATTTTCAAAAATAATTTTTTGCATAATAGTCTATACTGGAGCCACTACCGCGTCTCCTGATATACTTTGTATCTTTATCAATATATATCTATGCATAGATATATATTGATTTGACGCGAAACTAAATTTACCACATATCATAGCATACGACTACAACACGCGCATTTATATTATCATTTTTATCGCAATTTCAGAGTAAACACGTAAATGTCACATTAATCTTGACTCGACTTCCACAATTCTACGTGAGATTTCTAAACTGGTGTCTTAGTTTTTTATTAATAGGCGCGACCCCGCCCCCGCTTGTCATGGCCTCTGCCTCTTCCTCTGAATGGCCCCCAATGGCGATTGGCCTGCACCAATTTCATGAGAAATTCCATAAAGTAGTCGTTCTGTACTTGAATACTGGCACGTGTTCCTCTTTTCTCTGTAATTAAAAAACAAAAAATTATTAAAACTAGATACATATATAACATATGGTACATGAAGATATATGTAAATATATTATTTGATGTTAATTTTTAATCACAATATTTATTGCAATAACAAAACAAATTTTTGATAACAATAATTTTAATTAACAATGTTCTTAATACTGTTATATGAAAAACTTAATTCATATAAATATGAATATGATTTAAGATTTAATATTTTATTAATAAACTTAATTTACACGTTTATTACATTAAAGTAACTACTATAACTTAATTTTCAGTTAAATCATTCATTACTTAAATAATTTATTGTACGGTAAATTGATAAAAAATTGTAATACCTTACTTTTATGATCGTTGGTGGCGACGGGGCCGGCGGCGGCAGGGCCAGCGGC
>NW_017295580.1:10049-12185 GCF_001594075.2 Trachymyrmex cornetzi
CGGTTCCGGACAGTTGTGAAACTTCCTTGTAAGAATGACGATGTTAAAACGATAGTAGTATTTCTGAAAATATAATATATAAAATATGACAAGTATGTGAAAAGACAAAAAGTCGATTTGATAGCTGTGCACGTGCGAAGTGCGTGAGCGCACGTGATCGCGGCTGAGTGCAAGGATATTTGCACAAAGCAACGATGTCCAGTCACTTCATGCTATCGCGAAATAAATTACGAATTAAATGACTCTAAATTTCACTAAGAACGACGATGTTAAAACGATAGTAGACAGAGTAATCTTATATGACTTACCGAAATAGTAACACTTTCTTGTAGCGTTGCTAAACACGAACTGATCGTTGGGTATCACTCTCGCGATCCAGAATCGATAGATTACCCCTTGCCAGGGCTGTGCGACAGGAGTGCATAATCGCGTGCCTAATCTCGTTATGAAGGCCAGAATTAGAATTTGACCGGAAAAAATTTGTGAACCATATGATCAGGAGACGCGGTAGTGGCTCCGGCCATGTTCATTAATTATATGTATGTCAAGTTGTAATATAAACCTTTTTTATTGTCTTGTCTAGTGTTTTTGCCAAGTCTTTTCTAAATCATGAAAAGTCAATGTATAGCAATTATATAATAACTTTATATGTGCAATTATAAATGTATATGCAATTGGAATTTCTGATGGCCTTCTGAAGATTTTCATCGAGAAACATGACGGTTTACAATTTTTGTCCAAATCTAATTCGACTGGACTAATGGTACGATTTGTCGCTATCGCGTGGCCTGTATAATTTTACGATCATGATGTTCCGCGGTTCGCGGCTTGCGTTCCCTCGATGCCGCGCATCGCGTATGTTGTTTCTGTCCGCGCGTTACGTGTGTTGTTTTTCAGGTTAGCAATTTTCAGGTTAGAATCAAAATTCAAGTTATTATCAAAATAGTTTATTATCATTATGTAATTTAAACGTTATTATAAAATCGTTTTAACTCTTGAAAATCAGTGAGTTAACGGTGAGGTGTTGTTCATATAATATTAGATTTCGAATGAAACTATTTAATGCGTTTGAGCACCTATAACCAATAGTATAAACTTTATTAACACATTTTGTCACAACATTAGATATTGTATGGATATAATATTATAAAATATCTTTTTTTCATCAAATCATCCTGAGTTGATGTTAGAATGATCATTGAAAAGTCTGCAATCTATTTGTTTGAAAATCAGCTGTCAAGGATAACCATTTTCTATGAACATGTTAATGTAAAGTTCAAGATTATCTTTATGATTTAGATATGAAATCTATAACATTTGGTATAGTTTCATTCCTAATAACGTAACGACATCTAATATTATTGAATGGACAAACAGTTATTTAATATTTGAACTGAAGAACATCACTTCATATGTCCATTCATTATATTGTAATGTTGAGCGTTAAAAAGATTTTATAATATAATTGCGTTTAAATAATTTCCGATATATGAAATCGAATGAGTCATAGTTTATAAAAGAGGTATTAAAGTTTTCTGCACGGAAATTTCTTGTTGGTTCGCAATGGAACTTATATTATTTACGCCTAAAAAAAGCATTTAAATCAATAAACAGCCTGTTGGCAATAAATGCTAAAGTGACTTGCCTATAAGTACAAAATCGATAATTGATTTATCAACATATTTGTTAAATCCACATTATATGAAAAAAATATCAAACTATAATGTAGATGATCGAGAATTTTTACAAGGTTTTTTATCTATTACATCATGTTGCTAGTTACATCGTTTCTAGTATAAATTATATTAATATTTTGTTATTGGCTATAAAGAAAGTAACGCCAATAACAAAATATTTATATAAATTTACTTTATTAAAATATGATATACGTGTTTACTTGATATCTTGTAAGCTGCAGTTAAGGTTAAAGCATAAAACGAGGATGTTTGAAAGACAAACAATAACACATTTTCCGTATCTCTGTGATTCAACTGATCCATTAACGCTATTGCCATTGGAGACGTTGAAAAGACGAGAGGCGGATGCACTGAGAACGAGACTTGCACGTAGCAAGGAAACTGAAGAACAGCGTTTGAAACGACTCGAAAAAGATGCTTCTTCTCATAGAGTTAAATA
>NW_017295580.1:12421-12729 GCF_001594075.2 Trachymyrmex cornetzi
AGGAACGTGATCAATACGAAAAAGATCCTAAAACAAAACGTCAGAGGGTGCGTGATGCATACAAAAAAGATATAGAAAATAAACGGTACATCAAAAGAAAATACTATTTGAAGAATGCTGGCCGTGAAAGAGATCGCCAACGCAAATTTAGACAAAACCATCCCGACTCAAAAAAATTATACAACAAAAAGTGCAACATAAAACGTGGAGAGAAGTATATCGTACAAAGACGGAAGATGATGAAGAGATTGAAGGAAAAATTCAATACTGTCCGGTCTTGGCAAAAGTGTTTCAACTTTCCAAAACGC
>NW_017295580.1:13237-15288 GCF_001594075.2 Trachymyrmex cornetzi
TACAAAATTGTTCCGTTTCACATGTAAGTAGCAGATTAGGACATCCCCCGGAATACTATGTAAATCCTAATCTTTGCAAGTCATATATTGCAACGATAAACACTTTATCGCCACATTTTCCTTTCGTGAGGAATATTCGAAGAAATGTTTATAAATTGGTAGGCATTTATAAGCAGTTTCGTCATTTGTTTTCAGCTTTGAGATTTGTCAATATGGATAAATTGTTTCAAATTTGCAATGATTTAAAGAATAAAGCAAGATGTTATCCAAGAAATGTAACGGATGTTAGTTTGGACGAGGAAAAGATTTTCTCGCAAAATTACGAAGCGTTTAAAGTTATGAAAAAGCGATTGTTAGATCTGCCACGTTTCCCTTGTATCTCTTGCGAAAAATTATGTGTGAGTAGAGACGTTTCTAAACTTGAGAAGTTGAGAAAAACAATAGACGGACCTTTCAGGAAAAATCTGATGGCCCACGTAACAGTATATAATAGTGATACTGAATTCATTTGCAAGTTTTGTTTGGGCAAATTTCACAAAGGCGTGTTGCCTTCAATTTGCGTTTTAAATAATCTTGCCGTTAAACCATTACCAGATGTTTTGTCGGATTTTAATGATTACGAGAAAATGTTAATCAAGAGAGTGAGCAGCTTCCAAGTAGTACAAACGATGGGTGCTGTTTCCAACAAACATATGCCGCACAGACAAATGATTCGCAAAGTAAAAGGTAGAACATTTCATTTGCCTCTGCCTTTACAAGAAACTTTGGATAAGGTATGTCCTCCGGAAGATTCTATCAATTTGAATCACGAGTTGTACATCCTAATTCGAGGTATACCTAAAAAGTCTAAAGTTGTTTGGGAAAATTTAGTGGATGTTAATAAAGTGTATAAGGCTTTACAATGGTTGAAAGACCATAATCCTCACTACTCGAAAATTCGTCTTCCAGCGTCGGCTGACGATCTTATAAATGATAAGTTACCACCGACGGAATATCGGATCGTTCATCACGAAAGCGATAGTGATGAAATAGAGGAGGTGGTTGAGGCGCTGTCGAGGTGTACTGTACATAACAAGCATAACGAAGATAACAATAATGAAACCATTTTAAAACGTAAAGCTTTCCTCACGCAAATTACTACAGATTCGGGTATTAATGATCAGTATACAATATACCCAATGCACGCAAAAAGAATCGGTAACGAATCTGCATTGAAACTCTATCAAATGTTGAAAATTGAAGATGTTCCAATGGATAATCGTTATAAATATCTGGATGTCATGTGTTTCCCCGATTTATATCCCGAGGGTGTCAATGGACAACGAGAAGATAGAAACTTTGCATTAACGGAATATTTATTTGTCAGAGCGCGGTTGATGTCGAAACACAGTAGATTCAGGACGAATCTGCAGTATTTGTTCTTTCTTCTGAATGATGCTAACTACCGACAATTGAAAAATGGAATGTATTATACGATGATGGTTGCTGATCCACGAGAGAGGTACACTGCTGGTAGGTACTTGAACGAATTGAAAGACAATCAATTGGAATCGAATTTAATGAGTATTTTTGCAAAACTGAGAAATACGGATCAATTTTGGCGACAACCGTCCAATAATGTAAAGTGTATGACTCTGCATTATGGTCCGGCGACGTGGTTTTTAACTTTAAGTCCTAGTGAATGGAAATGGTCCGATTTGGCTGAATATTTACGAGACATGAATTCCGATAGGGAGAAATTGGGTATCAGCGAACTAATCGCATACGATCCGGTGAGTACGTCTAGATTCAAGTGTATAAAATTTAAAGCCATGATTGATTTTATTTGTTTGTCCGACAACCTAATAGGAGAGGTCATTCAGTACTTCTGGCGACTGGAATATCAAAGTAGAGGTATCCAGCACGTACACTGTATGATTTGGATAAAAGATGAGTAGGTATACTGGGGCGGTTCTAAGCCATGGGGCTAGAGGGGGGCGAGGGGCGCGGGGGAACCGTAGGCGCTGGAAGGCCCCGGCGTTATCGGGTGTTTACATAAACACCTGAAAAAA
>NW_017295580.1:18814-19990 GCF_001594075.2 Trachymyrmex cornetzi
ACGCGGATAACGTTTACGTTCATTATGTTGATCGACACGTCGGATTCGTGCCATTTTCGCGGTCGCAGTATACGCTTAGACGAGAATCCCAGCAGCGATCCGATGCTGTTAGGCAGGCCAAAGTTTATTCTGTATGCACATCTAATCTCACATCTCATCGTGTTGTAGTTTGCGCGGAGCGTAATCGGGTATTTTCCACCGTCGTCATCGCTATCGTTGTTGCTGTTGTTGTTGTTATTGTTGCTATTATCACCACGCAAAAGCACTATGTCAACGGTTTCAAGCGCGTCGCGGCGTGAACGTTTCCGTAAAATCGCACGTTTCAAAAATTCATTTATGTCTCGTACTTCGTATGAACCTTCAGGAATTGTAATTTCTGCGTCGTCTTTGTCGAAATAAAATTTATTGTTTGATTCGTTTACATTCGGTATCGTGTGATAAGTCTCAAAAATCATCAGGCCGAGCTCGTAATCACCGTCACTCAAATCTATGGCGGGGAAGTAGTTCGCCGTGAGGAGGCTGCTCTTCCCGCTCAGTGTAAGTGTCAACGACATGACGGAAAAAGCGTTCGACCAATACTGAGATTTCACGGCACCTCGTCGAGCTTTTTAAATTCACGCGCATCCGTTCGTAGAAACCGCAGACACATCTGTCCGCAGAAGCTCTGGTCGTACGTCGATAGGACGTGCGATTGTACTCTATCGTTGTAACATCGTTTCCAAAATATCGCACCATTTCCTTGGGCGGTCGGAGATTACCGAAACTGTCAAAGTACATGACGCGGTTGTTTCTCTTTGCGTACGCTACCCAATGAGTACCGAGTCCCGTCGCATCGTCCAGATTCACGATACCGCTTTCGTTTCGACGGGAGCCGCTCGTCGGTAACGCGTTACGCATGAAAACACCTCTAAAATACGGTACGCTCATACGTCTCGCAAGCATGTCCAATTGCACGTTGGTAGTTGCACCCGCGGGCATTTTTATCGTCTCTTTGACGTTTTTTTTTTTTCTTCGCTGCTACGCCCTGTCCACGTTTGTAGGGGTTGAAATACATTCCGAGCCCGTATTTGTGCGGAGCGAGATACAGTCCGCGGCCCTGTTCCATCGCGCGATCGTGGCGTTGCAGCTCCTCGAGCTGACGTTGCGCGGCTTTGCTATCGTTTACCGCTTTCGCCA
>NW_017295580.1:21799-22663 GCF_001594075.2 Trachymyrmex cornetzi
ACGAAGATGCAGCGTCTGCCCCTAAATGTGAGAGGAAGGAGGAGGAGGAGGAACAAGAGGAAGAAGAAGCGAGCGAGACTTTCGAGCGTTTCGCGACCCCGCGTAAATTTGATGATCGATCACACGAACCGATAACCTCCACCCCGCGCGCCAAAATCGTACCGACGATAGAGTCGTTAGAACGTTTTCGAAACGACGGATGACTCGCTAGCAACGAAGGTTCAAAATCAGCTGCAAACGTCGAGAGGCCTTGGTCGTTGCGAGCCGACTTGGACCCGCTGGGCCAACAGTACGTCGAGGCTGTCCTGAGGGGAGACAAACGGAAGAGCGATTACGTGTACGGCGTTTACCTACACAGGGATGGATTGATGTTTGGCAATAAACGTTTCGACGTGGATGACGAGGACAACATAATTATTGACGATGTACGATACGCCGGTACCCCCGGTCTTTACGAGTTGATTTTCAAGAGAATTCCTGACGATCTCCTCTACACGGAAGACGATATGAACAAGTACAAGAGCATGCTGCTGGCGACGAATGCGCACAAACACAAGCATCAGTCTCAGGGTCGGTTATTGAGCAACAGGGGATACAAGTACAAACACATAATCGCACCGTTGATGTCGATGACACCCAAGAAACAGAGTACGAAATCTGGAAAGGGATTACCTCGCGCAATGACGCTAAACGACAATGCGATCGATTACGTGCACTGGGACGATCCCAACGAGCTGGTGGATCGTCTACGATTGCTCGACTCTTCGCACCGAGCGGGCAACAACGCTAACGACAACGAGGTGCTGTCCATTATCGAGGAACTCCGCGAAGCCGGTCTTATTATAAATTAAATCGCGTATCGAC
>NW_017295581.1:0-2610 GCF_001594075.2 Trachymyrmex cornetzi
GCCATCAAATTTTACAAATTTGACGCCAAAATCGAGTTCAGAAGCCCAAAAAACAATAGTATATCAAATTTCAAGCAAATTCGTTGAATAATATAGAAGTTATTCAAGATGTGCATATATGCTACAAGTATTATACAATACCACTTTTGGCACGGATTCTTTTTGTGTATATATGCTACAATACCACTTAACCGGTTAATATGCAAGAACGTTTAGGAGAGGTTATCCGACGCCGAGGTGGCAATACACGGTATTGAATGCCTCTAACATTTGACCGCTCTGGCATTAGGCAAATAAGGTTTGGAGTCAGAAAATACTGTAAAAGCGACGAGCCACGGGGTCCCTAATTTGACAAATGTTTTACATAATCGGTCCTTTTCAGGGCCAAAATGATGCGTAAAGTCCGAACAGCAACCTCCTCGCAGTACGTATTGGGTAATGATAATGCTGGCGGTATTCGTTAAAAATGCCCGAATAACTTCAAAATGGCATTACATGGTCAAAAAAAATCGTAGTGACTCGAATTTTTTCAAATTGTTTGTTGAAAAATTCACTTTACGATGGTACATGTGGTATTTTCGGAAAAAAATCGGAGCGATCCAGGGCCCGTCAAACAATCAAATTTTTTAATAAAAAAAATGCTTGGGCTTTATCAATACATGAAGATGCGGCATCAAATTGTACCTAATTTCGCATTATGTTTTTCTTAAAGTACAGATAATTACCTATAAAATGAAAAAAAAATCGTGTTGATACGATGAAAATTGACCAATTTAGGCGCATTTGAAAAATAGGAAAATTTCGATGAAAAATTTTGTTGCGACAATGTTGTTGCGTAGTGTATATATACAGGTTGGGGCAGTAACTCTCTCCACTTAGAATATTTCCGCTATCTCTAGAGATATGAAATGATATATTCATTGAATTTGTATGCAGCATCAAGAGGGATACAATATACTAGTAGTAGTTTTTCTATAATTGGAGGCGTTCGGAGATTTCTAGATCACCTCCATTTTTTTAAATGGAATTGGAAGATCTTTTTTTACACGATATGATTCCTCTAATTATTCTGCATATAAAAGTATTAAGGTAATGATATGAAAAAGCCAACAGCTTACGAGATATTTTGTACTTTATTCTGGCATATATTGACATAAAATACTAAATAATTCGCAAATTATTAATTTATTTTGTAATTCTTAATACCTTTGTAAACAAAATAATGAAATGAATCAATTGATGGAAAGAACCCAGTGAGAAATAACATTAAAATCGAGATGTCGAATAGACGTAAATTCGACGTCAATTTGATGACTTCGATGTGGAATCAACATCGATACGATACCGACTCTATTGTCAGTTCTCACTGGGAAAACACAGCTACTTATTTAAAAAATTATTCTTTTTCATACATATTTATTTTAAAGCAACTATGTGTTTTTCATCCACCAATTAATTCATCTCATTATTCTGTTTATAAAAGTATTAAGGTACGATTATGAAAAAATTAATGCTTAATAAATTATTAAATATTTAATGTTAATATATGCCAGAATAAAGTATAAAATATCTCGTAAATAATTAATTTTTTGATACGCTAGTTTAATAATATTTTTATATGCAGAATAATTAGAGGAATCGTATTGTGTAAAAAAATCACTCAATTCCATTTAAAAAAATGGAGGTGATCTTGAAATCTCCGAAGCGCATTCGACATTTTCAAAGCAGAAAAATAATATGATATTTACACTTTCACAATTTTCCACATGTATAGTTTTGTAGGTTAGGAATAGCCAAACAAAATACTATATATGTCAAATCACCACGCGTGAGAACGTATGTATGTCGCCACTTGTTAGGAAAATCCGCATTTCATAGGTATACATCTAATACGTATATGTTTATTATATACTTTTATACTTTTGTTTAAAATAGGACATACCCAGCAGATAAAATTATATCCAAAGTAGAATTGTCCCAAGCCAAATTTTACATCTCTCTGTTTTATTTGCAACATAAACTGCCAAATCTAATTGAAATAAATAATTTAATTATCGTTAAATATATAATACTATTCTTGACAGTTCGGACACTTGCATAAATTTTATCAAAAGGATGAGTAAATTTAAGACATTATTATAAAACATTAATTATGTTACTTTGTCGCAGATATTAAGGCTCCGCTGACTAGTCGCAGCGGCCGCGTTGAAATCGTGACGTCAGAAGAGAGGAATGACACATTAATTTCTAACAATTAATAAAACCATAAAATACGTATTACAGGCAATAGAAGTCGACGCTGGTTATCAATTAGCGCAATTTTTCTTAATACTAAAAATATAAACCTTAACTTTGAACGTTTCCACTCATAGTTTTATGGTTTTATTAATTGTTTTAATTAAAGGAGTCTATAAAAACTTATTAGTTTTCTATTAATTTGTAATTTATCACATTAATTTATGTTGCATGCCATTTTTAAATAAAGACAATTTGATGAAACAAAATGAGGAGATCGCTTTAAAACACTTGTAAAAATCGATGAAAAGTGTCCTGTCCTCCCAGGACAGTAAATGGTCGTAAAAGGCACGTAAAGTGAACCTATATTCGGGC
>NW_017295581.1:2623-7020 GCF_001594075.2 Trachymyrmex cornetzi
GGGCAGTAACAAATGGTCTGACAGATGTTGAAACGAGTAAAACGTACGTTTTTACATATAAAATTCCAAGATAACTTTAGTTCTCATCGATAATTACGTATTTGAGAAGTACGAGACAAGTCACATTTTCACAAACAAATAATAATGAAATGGCATGCAAATATAAATTTCGTCATCAAAACGTCACTTTTCCACGAATACAAATTTAGCCATTTATCGTGGTGCGGTGCTGTAACACTACGCTGTAAAGGCCATGGCACATAAAAAAACTTAAGACGTAAGACTAAGCAGTAACGAAATCAACATGTTGGATTCGCTATTGCTTACGTATGATCTTACGGTTTCTATTGTGATTGGTCGATTCGCTTACTGCTTAAGTCTTATGCCTTAAGTTTTTTTATGTACCATGGCATTAACTACATTGAATGTATGACTATCGGTTTCGCCAGACCGCCGTCTGAGGGTCCGCGCACAAAGATGGTCGGAACTGTTTCCGATTGAGTGGTAATTGTAAGTCATTTTCGTAAACGACATACGTAAAATCATTGTGCGTTGACTTCCGATTACGACTCAGTCGGAAACAGTTGGGACCATCTTTGTGCGCGGACCCTGACTTTGTATCGCTACCGTCAACGTAGAGTTCTTGGTTGAGTAGTAAGGAGCCTTAAAGAGCAAACCTATCCATTACTTTTAATATCATTTTGTTATTTTTAACTTCAATATGTGTCAAAATCAATCCATTTTTTAGTTTCAAAGTAAAGCGTTCATATTAATGTTTGAACTTATTGTTACTATATAATAAATTAAATTTGAGTCAAACTTAACACATTTTAAAGAGTTAAGTTATTTAACCACAATGTTATAGTAAAATTAACGACATACTGAGTACAAGCAAGGCCGATATACAGAAATGGTTAAACAATAAATAACTCAAAATGAATATAATACAACATTATGAATTTTACATATTGTATTCTTTTATATGTAGTTTTAGGATATTTGTACATATCATCACCAACTACAAAATCCTTATAAATTATTATCAATTCTATATGCAAAAACGTACTGAGCTTATTTTGCAGAATATTTGTAGTGATAGTAGGATACAGATCGTATGATAGTAGAATATTGACAGTACGAGATGGGGTATGATATTAGAATATTGATAATATGAAATAACTTTTAAAAACTCGCTTTTGTCATATAAAATAAAAAATAATTTTTGAAACTTTTTCTAGCTTATCCTTATTTGTAGTGTTAGAATGTATGTACAAGTATTCTAAAATATATAAAAGAATAATACAATTGTTATATAATATCTTAATTTTGTACATACTCATTGAATGAGTGTGTACAAAATACTTGATACCCAGATTTTTAGTCTAGTAAAATTACGCATAAGAAATTGAAATTCTAAAATTAAATTTTATTGTAATTATTTACCTGTTTACGTAAATCCTCATCGAGATTATAACTGGACAATTTGTGAAGAATTGCCACTGTCTCATTTATCTGAAATTATATCAACATAAAACGAAAGTTTGTAGTAAATCTGAAAACTTTGCATTCAGTGAATAAAAATTCAAATAAAACTTTGACATGTGCATTTTCATTCTTGCTTCTGCTTATTATTCTAGTAATAACTAGATATTAATTCATTTGTTCTATTATATACCTCATTATAAACAGTTTGACATATGTAGTGTAATGTGATAAATAAAATGGTCCCCAAAACGAAATCAAAAACGATATATAAACAGATGAAAATATCAAAGAATTTCCATATATACTTATACGCTGTAATCATTTTATACATTACTAGACAGATAGCTAAAGCTTTATAAATCTACCATACCATTTGTATTGACATTTGTACTTTCAATACTTTGTTTAGTTTGCGTGATATAAGGCATAGTTGTAGGTGGACGTGCCTGTAAATAAATTGAAATTGTTACAATTAATCAAACCAAAAGACATACACGAGAAGTATACTAAGGAAATTATATTTTTAACGTAGAATTCGATATAAACTGTAGTGTTTTATTACTTGCGGTTCACAACGTATGATTATTTCGCCTAATTGAAATTAATTATTCTTATAATGTATGTACATATATAAGGTGTCTCATATCAACTGATGCATCAAATTATCTCAAAACGATACGAAAAAGTGTATTTCAGATAAAAGTGGAACGATTTCAAGGATGTGACATAATATTTTTAATACTTTTTGAACATATTCTGCTACATCGTTTTTTTTTTTAGGAGAAGATCGAGGCATCTAAAAGATGTTACCGTACAATTTAAGGATGTACTAGACGCACAGTCCCTGCAAAAAAAGTTAAAATTGGAAGTATGTTTAATATTTTCATTTCAAATAAAATATATACATCTGAAAGTTATGTGAATTCATTTTTGTGAATTCATGTTATGTGAATTCATTTTTGTGTGAATTCATTTGCAGGAATTCATTTTTTTCTGAGTTTAAAATTCACTTTCTTCTTAAAAGATCCACTTTTCCCTGCTTTAACATATTCTAACTTAGCTACTTTTTTCTTAAAGTAATTTCGTTTTGAAAGCAGAATATTTGTGTCTTTAAGGTAGAGAATTTGTACTATAAAGCAAAGAATATGTGTATCAAAGAAGAGAATTTGTGTTTTAAAGCAGAAAATTTATCTGTTTTACTCCACTTTGAAAAAAATGAAGTGTTAAATATATGTTAATATCATCAATTTTATTTGAAAATATATGTCAAGATTATTGAAATTGGTGAAAGAAGTCGCTAATATTTTAAAGTTATACCAAAAAAATACTTAGGCACAATGAATAATTCTGTTAAGCAAACAAGTATATATTATCTTTACACCTGATTTATCTCATTATTCTATTCATAAAAGTATTAGGATATTACGATTATCAAAAAATTAGTGCTTTCCGAGATATTTAATGTGTCATGACAATTATATGTGCCAGAGAAATGTGTCTATAATATCTCATAAATTATTGTTTCTTTATATATCTAACTTAATACTTTTACATGCAGAATGATTATAGAGAAATCATATTACGTAAAAAATCATATATTTCCATTTCAAAAAGCGTGGATAAACATTATATCTTTTTCATTGCATCTCTCATCGTATCTCTATTTAGAAAAGAATAACGTGATTCCAATAGGCCTCGCTCGAAGCAATTGCACATTCATAGAAAACATTTTTTTAATACTTTTTGAAATATGTCGATGTGAAAGTTAGATTGAGACATCCTGTATATACATATATATATGTATATGTATTAGGACCATGAATAAGTTCTCCCTGTTTCTTTAAAAATGGCAGTAGCAGTACTCCGTGCATGGAATTTCGAATGGTAACGCACATGCAAGGAAGTACTGTAGTTTTGTCTTCTACAATCTGCACTGCTTTCGAACAGATCAGAATATAATACAAGTAAACGTTCATTGACTCGATGAAATCTGGTGCTTACGCATCTGAATTAAAAAGACTTAGTTATATCTTTTATTAACATTATAACATATAGATGATGTATAAGCATATTAACGCTAATTGCGTTAATAAATAATCAGAAGTCGGACTAAATTAGAATTTAATTATTTACTTTTTATTTTTCAATATATATAATATTTATACATATATGAGCAGCTGAATTTTTAAATGTGTTTTGTCCAAAACTTATAATTTTTAGATAACGAAAAAGAAAGCCACCTGAATATTACGCGCCATACAGAAAATAACAATTTGGCAATCAGTGATATGCACGGTCATGTTACATGAAATTGCTAAGCAATTGTTAAAAACATTAAACAAATGCATTTTAACTAGGTTTTTAGTTTTTGGATACAAAAAAATCGATTTTCATTTGCTTTCTTTGAAAACTTAATCTTAAGAATGTGCCACAAAAACGTTTTTTGGGAGAAACCGAAATTGTCCAAAATATACGAGATAAAATCACGTAATGTTTGGGGCCACTCGACCGATTCAAATAGCGCGCCCCAATCAATTACATGTTATCACCGGCGCTCGCCATTATTTATATTCAACGTTTCGAAACCATTGTAGAACGTTTCTATCTAAGAGAGCAGAGTTTCGTTCCGTTCTGAGTGTTACTTTCGCTCATAACGGAATACGGAGCGGTACTTGTAGTAAAATGTTTCAGAACTTTATTCGCGTTTTTCCCGAAACCGTGCTTCGAATATGGTAATCACAATTGCAAAAAGACTATTAGTCCGACTCACTTCTATTATTACGGTTATACTCAGAGAACATATCATTATCGCACAAACTAGAATTAATAGTCTACGTTAATTTTTTCTATTTTTTTGAATGTCAAATAAAAAGGAAAAAAATGAAAAAATTCGAATTATTTTTTCAAACTGC
>NW_017295581.1:7237-10429 GCF_001594075.2 Trachymyrmex cornetzi
GATTACTTTACTCAACATTATTTCCGCCACAGCGTTTTTTAAAGATGTTCACCTCTTACAAATATTTAATAATAAAAAGTAGTGATTATTCATTTATTTTAAATAATTGTTGTTTAGTATATTTTTAATACTCAAAATAAGTATTGTATATACATGTTTTGTACAGACAATACAGACAACATACATATGTTGTCAAGGTCATGGTCATTGACGGAGATGGCTATGGCTCTCTTTTTTTATATTGTATGTACCAGAAGGTCTTTAAGTGTTTCACTCTGTAAACACTTTGACGCACAATATCAATAAAAATAACTTACAAATTAAATGTACACATATCTATAATACTAACCCAAGGATAGCTGCAGAAATCAGAGCACTTAAGACAACGACAATGTGCGGGTAATACAACACAAATATATTTAAGATCCAGCCCCAAGGTATAGTTACGTCGTAAATAAAAGAATACAAAAACGCACTATATGTTACAAAATGACAAACGTATACAATCAATCCGATACTTATTCGAATTGTCCATTGATATTCCTTTGGCATTCCGAAAGCTTCCAACGTGTGGTCTACTATAGCAAGTTCACGTAAACATATTTTCAATTCCTTCAAAAACATCATATTGATCGATTATGCGACACGAACAAAATTATTGTGATTTTATATTTGAGTAAAAATTGTTATTGCAATATTTTTACGGAATGTGATAAGGAGTTACATTCTAATAAATTAAGTATTAAAACTGATCTGTTAAAAGAAACTTTATTTAAATTTAATTTAGTTTATTGCAAAGCGCTATTGAAAAGATTTCACGTTAAAAGAGTAATAAACATAAATAAAAAATATGATACGGTAGACTATAGTAGCTTGCAAATGGTTAGACGTCAGCAAAACTGCTGTTACAAAGCCTACCAATAGTTAAAATCATATACATACGCACACACATACACACACACACCCACACACACACACACACACACACACACACACACACACACGCAAGCACCTACATTTACCACTTACATCAGGCTTGCTTAAATACTGTGAGTGACGCGATGAAACGTGAGGCAGCAAAAGGAAAACAGGACGGAATGATTTTTATTGATACAGTAAGAGAATTACAACATTTGACTGAGGTGTAGGAGAAAGCAGCACGGAACTTAGTGGAACGATGAATGGGAAGGATAAGTTATATTGGCACCTGGTGACAAGAGGGTTAAAAATAAAATGAAGCTCAGAGTTCAACTGAAGGAGGCGTCTCAAATATAAGGGAGTATTGGAGCGAAGGAGATAAAAAACGAGACAGCATAGGCGAAGAAAAAAATGTTGTAAGCCAGCCAGATCTCTGATAATATGGAGATATGGTCGTATTTACTGACACAATAAGAGAAGGTGAGGCAAGAATTTTGGATACGCTGTACACGATTTAGGAGTTGTTGATTAAGAGCCAGAACGTAGACGACATCTACGTAATCAAATAACGAAATAACGCGTAATTGAGAAGTGAGGAGTTTTTGTGAGCAGGAAAGGATGTGGTGAAGGGAAGGGGATAAAGAAGATGTAGACAGGTGTATGCAGCCCGACACTTGACGGCCACGTGTGAATCGAATACGACAACATGGACACCAAGAATTTCAATAGAGGAGGAGCGAGGAATTGGAACAGAGTTAAGAGAAATATGGAAAGATTGAATACGAAATAATAATTTTGAGGAACCGACAATAAGCAAGGATGATTTATAGGGATTTAGATGCAGCGAATTATTAGTAGAGACCATTCGGTAATAGATTATAACAGCGAAATTCAACTGCGAGTTAGGAGTCTGCGCGCTATTTAATGTGATTTGCGGTAATTGTTATTGCTGAGGATGGTTCAAAACGTGAGTTGAAACGTACAAATCTAATTTGTTATTCACAATTAATTTTTGCGCAAGATAGCATCCAGCTCAGAGACTCCTAACACCCAGTTGAATTTCGCTGTTATATTTTATGGTATTAATTAAAGAAGTCTATAATTTTGTATATTTCACTACTTGAATTGTTCATTCGGCAATAGATTTTAGATTTTTATTTAAAGCGGAACAGTTTGTTAAAGCATCGAATGGATGAAAGGATTGGAGAAGAATTACGTCGTCTGCATAAATGAAGAGATCGGAGGACAGAAAAACATTAGACAAATCAGAGACAAAAATATTAATAGTAAATGTCCGAGTATGGAACCCTGGGGTACTCCAGAGGAAATTTCACGAGAAGAGGAAAAGGATTATACATGAGGGCTTGCTGGGTGCGAATTGTAAGGAACGAGTTGATTATCGAGAGGGTCGAATGTGATAGACTGCATAGCTTGAGTTTGACTAAAAGTAGGTCATAGTTGAAAGTAACGAAAGCCTTTTATAAAAACTTTTCATAAATTTGTATTTGCCTGTAATTGTGAATTTAAGGCTCCTTTAATGCTCTCAATTAAAAATACTACTAAACAAAAGATAAGTAATATCAAAAGATCATGTATTATTATATAGTAATCGGGAATAAATTTTAAATTTTTACCTTAAAACGGTAGATACTGATGGTAATTAATATAATGGTGAGCAACGATATGATATCTAAGATGTATATTGTTTTTATTTCTAAACTAACGATGTAATATGGATAGTAAAAAAAGTACGTAAGAAGGCTCCATTTGGCTAAACCATACAGGCAAGTGATATACGTCCTAGATTGTCCAAGAGGATATTCGAAAATGGCCAAATTGAAGAACGCGCCAGTGGTCATTAATGGTGCTAGCGCTCTTTCTAGCGTCATAGTTTCCGAGTTGGCTAGCATTTTAACTGAATTAGTTTTTGCTGCTCGAAGTACAAACACGTTTTAATACTTTTTATAAGATTTTCAGAAATAGATTCCACAGTTTCTCTAGGAACTTTGTGAGAACTACACTGTAAGCTATGTACACTGGGAGATATAACGTATGTAAGTGCTGTTCAACACAAGTATTGAACAACAGAATAGACACACAGATAATCTAGATTAGATTGCCTTTCTTTTCACGGAATTTTTATTTATAGGTATGTAGATTAAGGCCACTAGATACGGATCACCTTGAAAAAAAAATTTATATTTTTATCTAGAACGATATCAAACATTTAATGAAATATTTAATAGTTATGATCGATCATAAATATTACATTAT
>NW_017295581.1:10457-11058 GCF_001594075.2 Trachymyrmex cornetzi
GTTTCATATGTTTTAATTTTAATTAAATGAAGTAATGACAATTGTCCACAATTAGACTCCATGTAGTAATTACGGATAAGTTCACCAAATGCTTTATATATCCTTTTTGGATTTAATTTCAATTGAGCATGATATTGACTTTTTTCGTGAAATCTAATGCTGTTTACTATCTCCTGTAAAAGCAATAAGGCAATTCTTATGATATTACACTTTTAATTAATTTGTAGGTATATATCCTTTTTTGTAGGTATATATCCTACTTTATGTCTCACGTTTTATTATTTAACGACGTTAATAAAATATGCAGAGCTATTGCTAATAAATAAAAAATAATTGACGCTTGAAAAAGATAAGCAAATGCTAAAAAGTATTATGATATGCATTATTTAATAAGTAAATGCTATAATTACTTAAATATATAACGCTATAATTATTGAAATATATAATGTCGTATAACGCATGTATGTATATGCCGTTCAACTAGCAAATGAGCGACAGAATGTGCACATAAGATAATCTAGATTAGATTGCATTTATTATTGCGGAATATTTATTAAAGTATTATGAAGGATAAACAATTATATACGTAACTATACTTGCA
>NW_017295581.1:11807-12268 GCF_001594075.2 Trachymyrmex cornetzi
CTACCATCTTTCTCTCGATGCGTTACCGTCTTCTCCTATCTCTCTTTATCTTTTCACGCCCAAAACCATTTTACATGTCGCATGTTCTGATGATGATGTCATCAATATAATATGATGATGTCATCGATGTAATATGATACAAATGTCACGTGACCAAGTAAGTGATATAAAATAAAAAATCAATTTTAACCTACGAATTGCGCGCGTTTATTTTCATACCTGTTATTCCCTTCTTCTTTTCTTTCTTTTTCTTTTTTCTTTTTTTTCGTATACATACGTTTATACGTTCATACATGTACATACATACATACATACGTACATACATACGCACGTATATGATTCGTGATACGGCGAGTTAAGAGAACCGTCCGCAGACGTTTACATAAACGGAGCGCGTCGAGGCATAGGATGGATGGATGGAAGGAAAGCAAAGAAAGTACATATATATTTGATGTGAACGA
>NW_017295581.1:12542-15470 GCF_001594075.2 Trachymyrmex cornetzi
GTAGCATCGTTCAGCGTGCAAACTCTAACGGTTAGCCGTCCAACGCTTATGAAATTGTCTTTGTATTCGTTTCGCAGCATTTTGTAAATATTACATTGTTGCTTGTAGAGGCCTTTCCACGTTTCGAGAGACAGCGACAGTTCGTGTCCGCGATGATCTCCCAGGGCGATCTCCACGTAACTCGGCGGGCCAACGTTGATTCCAATTTCCAAATATTTGTAGTCCGTAGCCGTCAGGTCGTAACGTCTGCTCAATAAACGCACCGCGCGATGCTCCATGCTGTGTACGTAGGTAATGTTAAAAACGTTTCTTTTCGCGTTAGATCGTAGAAACTTACATGTTACTGCAGCACTTCTTCGTTTCGTACGATGCGTTGCTCTCTTTGGTGAAATACATTTTCAACCGTTCGTACAAGCGGGTATCGCAAGACTGACCGTACCCGCGCAAATTGCAACGTATATGGTAAAACTTTTAGAATCGAAGAGAGGTTAACCCCTCCCTTTTTTCAAAGAATTGCAAACGTGTCGCGACATGTTTTATCGCGTTTTTTTCTACGTATTTTCTTTGTTCGCGAGTTTATCAATGTTTATGGTTTATATTTCGATGATGACGATGATGCTTTTTCCCCAGAACATTCCCAATATCTCGTTTCTTCCTCCTTCTTCTTCGGCGGTGGACTTGGCGGACCTTCCTGCAAGAGACGGTACCCCTTTCGCTTGACCGATTTTCGATGTAGGTAGTCTCTTACTCGATCCATGTCTTAACGCTCGTAATCGAAGTTTACGATTGAACGAAAAAAAACCTTATATACCGCCTATATACATTGCATATATGCAGATCGGACATGTCACGTTTATACATACACGTTAATACATACATACATACATACATACGTACACATTAATACGTACACGTTCGTATATACACGTTAATACGTACACGTTAAGGGGATCCTAAAGCAAAGCTCGAACTCCGAAAAATCACTAGATGTCGCGCCGCGCGCCGCACATCGACATGTCTTTTTATACTACCACAGCAATATCTCACGCAGCCTATGATACACGCAGTCACACATACGTGTCAATTTTCGTACAACGAATTCGTCGCGATAAAGCGTCTAAATCTAATTCTAAGAACTCGACATTGTATGTTCGTGCAAATTACGTGTTTGGGAACTATTATTTCGTACGTTCGAGTTGCAAAGCTTTCATATCAAGCAAATGTTGTCACGACTTGACAGCTGAGACGCCATGTTACACTAAGAAATGGTAAAAAATATATCGATTTCGAAATTTTTGATCATTTTTAGCGTAGACTCCACTTCACAAACACGTATTAATGTGTATACTTTAATCCTGGAAAAGGA
Source organism: Trachymyrmex cornetzi (assembly GCF_001594075.2). NCBI lineage: Eukaryota > Metazoa > Arthropoda > Insecta > Hymenoptera > Formicidae > Trachymyrmex > Trachymyrmex cornetzi. The sequence continues at coordinate 13,909 of NW_017295581.1, forward strand.
TTTTCGAATCCGTGAAAGAGAAAAAGAGTATTCGTTATACAAAAATTATACGTGTTTAAGTCGGTAATACAGATCTTTAGGATCCCCTTAATACGTACACGTTAATACATACACGTTTATACGTATACGTTCATACGCACACGTTTATACGTACACATTAATACATACACGTTCGTACATACACGTTCGTACATGCACGTTCGTACATACACGTTCGTACATACACGTTCGTACATACACGTTTGTACGTACACGTCTATACATATACGTTCATACATACATACATACATACATACGTTTATACATGTATTACACTGGAAGGGAAAAGAAATACATAATCAATTCGTTAACGTTTTTTATTTAAAAATTCTTGCGCAACCACCAGTTATATATTTTAAATACATTTTGTAACGCGCAGATCTTAATATGTTGTCCACATCGAATAGTATTAGCAACATCCAGAGTAGCCAACGATTTCATGTCTTCGCACACTGCGTCCAAGGTCTCGATGTACATGCGTTCTCGTTCATCGTCCAGAAGCAGGTTCCATAGCCACGTTCGTTTCTCGCGTCCCTTGACGTACACGATAGCATCATCTTCAAATACAGCCGCAGTGATCAGGCGTTTCGCCTCGCTGTACGGGATCATCCCGTCCTCCCATCGCAATCCATGGTAATAAGCACTCAACCAGGAAGCGCGAGACCTGTCGGATCTTGTCAAAAATTTCCATGGCACGGGACTCGTAAAAATGTAATGTGCGAGAATAGACCCCTGTTTCAGCACAGCCACTTCCTTCACGATAAATTTCTTGTTAACGATGAATCCTTGCAGATCCACGAACGTTGGCACGAGCATGTTGTCGAGAAGACTATGGTCGATTGAGACGTATCGTAGATTTTATATCGTGTCGGAGGATGCGCTTAGGTGATTTTGCACACAACGTTGGACAATTGATTATACTGAACCACGCGATCGTGTATGATGAGACAATAGGCTGTTGTATTCGCAGGCACGTTCTCCTTACATTCAAAGTCTAATCGCACGTCCACGGTACCAGTCTTGACCGATTCGTTCTGTCGAGAGCAATCAATGATCACGAACGGGCCATAACGTAAAGTCGTAAAGATGAGACTCGGTTCGAGATACTCGTATCCGTAGTAGCCCTTGCAGAAACGTGCGTACAAGTCGTACAGAATCGCACACCTGTTTTTCTCGAAATCCAGATTCAAGTCATCGTACAGATAACATTCCGAGTTCAGGTAGTTTCGCGTTGGTTAACTTGCAGTCGAAACGACTTACATCTTCGGACATGATGTTTTTCGGCCTGTTTGCAAAGCGAAGATGACGTAGCGAGGCTTTTCGAGCTGAGTAGCCGTCTTGATGGCCCACGAATGCTTGGTTGTGCTCTGCAAGAGTGGAAACTCATACAGATCCCACGAGTGAAAAGCCATGCTCAGATATCGTCCGCTCTCCAGAGCACGGAGCATTGCCAGTTTATTTATCTCGCTCAATAATACGTGCGGCATTCGCCACTGTATTTTCAATAATTCGAGTATCGGCTC
>NW_017295581.1:15939-16165 GCF_001594075.2 Trachymyrmex cornetzi
GAGTCTCAATCTTGACGATGCGATCGTCGAAGATCGGCTCATCTTTAATGTTTAGTATATCAGTCACCTCAAATGTTGCGCACCGCGAATTCCAAAGGCTTTAAAAATATAACGTTCGACGCGCTGAGCTTCTTCTTCCCGATGCAGCTGGATGAGTGAGTGTTATCGAGCTGTAACGTCACCGGCCTTGTAAAGAATGCGTTATCTCTCTGCGTACGCTCCGTTC
>NW_017295581.1:21344-25550 GCF_001594075.2 Trachymyrmex cornetzi
GCGCGGACGTTTTCGTAAAATCGCGCGTTTCAAAAATTCATTTATGTCTCGCACTTCGTACGAACTTTTGGGAATTGTAATTTCCGCGTTGTCTTTGGCGAAATAAAATTTGTTGTTCGATTCGTTCACGAATGCTCATTAGAAGCACAAATACTGCCAAAACCGCATGGAATGCCCTAAAAACGTATCATGAAAAGAGTAATGCGAACAGTTTGGTTAGGCTCACAAAGCAGGTCTCATGAAAATGAAACTGGAGGAAGGCGCAGATTTAGAAATGCATATTGCGCGTATAGCAGAAGCGTTTCAACAACTGCATGATATTGGTAAGGAGCTGAAGACAGATGATTGGCACGTCGCTGTCCTGCTAGGTAGCTTACCTGAAAGTTTTAGTACCTTGGTAACAGCGTTGGAATCAAGAGAAACTGAATTAACGACGGCTGTGGTAGAACAACGTTTATTGGACGAATGGAATAAACGCAAGGACAAAATCTCTGGTGAGGCAGAAGGTACGATGGCTTTACGTGTAAGTACTAACACGTTGAACAGGAACCGAGAAGATGTCGCATGCTATTTCTGTAAAGAAAAGGGGCATTTCAAGCCCAAATGTCCGAAGTATAAAAGGTATCTGAAAGAAAAAAGGGAAAAAGGAAAAGAAAAAGAAAAAGGAGGTGAGAACAAACAACAAGCAAATTTAGTAGAAGTGCCAAAGAAGAGCGACTTCTTATTTATGACTTCAAGATTTAATCAAGGATGGATAGTCGATTCAGGCGCCACTTCGTATGTTACATCTAACAAAGATATGTTCATAGAGTTCAACCAGAATCATCAGGAAAAGATCTTTGTAGCCAATGGACAGCGCGTAGCAGTAGAAGGAATCGGTACGGTACACCTTCTTACAGTAAACAAAGATGGAAATAGGCGCTTGATAAAAATTCAAGATGTATTGTATGTGCCTTCAATCAGTGGAAATTTATTGTCAGTCAATAAGCTTGTAGCAAATGGGTTTAGCGTCAACTTCATTTCTAATGGAAATTGTAACATCATCCACAAAAATCTACAAGTGGCTACAGCAGTTTTACGAGATAACTTATACGTACTGAAAGAAGTGGACAGAGTCCTGATAACGCATCGAGAGCACCATCCGAAAAATTGCATACACGAATGGCACAAAAGATGTGGACATCGTGATTTAGAGGTCGTGAAGCGTTTGGTTGCAGATGGATATGTCAAAGGTGCTGACATCACAAATTGTCCAATTCGGGAGACATGTGAAATATGTCAACAAGGTAAAATGACACGAGTACCGTATCCAAAGACAACAGAAAAACAATCCAAGTATGTTTTGGAATTGGTTCATACAGATGTTTGTGGCCTAATGCAAACAGCAACGCCATCAGGCAAAAGGTATGTACTGACTTTTATCGATGATCACACTAAATTTTGCGTGGTTTATCTGTTACAGCATAAATCAGAAGTATTAAATAAATTGAAGGAATATGTTCAATTGGTGCAGACGAGGTTTCATAAACGATCAAAAATCATTCGTTCTGATCGTGGTGGAGAGTATACTGGTAATGAAGTTATCAAATATCTGAACGAAAATGGCATACAAATGCAATATACTGCAGCATACAGTCCACAGCAGAATGGCGTCGCTGAGCGTAAAAACCGAACGCTTATTGAGATGGCCCGCTGCATGATCATTGAATCGGAGTTACATAATCGATTCTGGGGTGAAGCTGTGATGATGGCGAACTATGTACAAAATCGATTACCGTGGAAATCGGTTAAGACAACCCCATACGAAGAATGGTTCGGGCGAAAACCAAGCATTCATCATTTTAGGTCATTTGGATCGAAATGCTGCGTATATGTTCACGCAGAAAAACGACAAAAATTAGATCCAAAAGCTAATTTAATGTTTTTGGTTGGCTATGATGATAAGTCAAAAGCATACCGGTGTTACAATCCACTAACGCATAAGGTGGTCATTAGCAGAGACGTGAAGTTTCTTATTAAAGACGAAGTGTCTGAAATTTGCGTGGAAGAAAAATCGTTGGATGCGGATTCAACGGACAAACCACACCAAGAGTCAAAAGATCTAGATGAAAATGTAGACTCGGACGAAACAATATATTATTCAGACAGCAGTAGCGAGAAAGACATTGATGTGGCCCCATCAAGAAAATCGGAAAGGAGTACGAAGGATATACCACCGAAACGCCTGATTGAAGAAATGAATCTTGTCCACAAGAAAATGAAGGAACCAAAGAACTATAAGGAAGCAGTGACTGGTCCATTCAAGAATGAGTGGATTAAAGCGATGATGGAGGAGATGAAATCCCTAGAAAACAACCATACTTGGGAATTATCAAAACTTCCAAAGGATAAGCAAGCAATTGGTTGCAAGTGGATATATAAATTAAAACGTGGATCAGATGGCACCATCCGGCGTTTCAAGGCCAGACTGGTAGCGCAAGGTTATTTGCAAAAATACGGTGAAGATTATGACCAAGTATTCGCGCCAGTCGTAAAACATTCAACATTTCGAATCCTACTCGCATTAGCAGCAAGAAATAATATGGAGGTGTATCACATGGATGCCAAGACAGCATTTTTAAATGGAACTATAAATGAAAGAATCTATATGAAGCAGCCTCCAGGATTTGCAGCAGAAGATAAGCTCAATTTGGTGTGTCGATTGAAGAAGAGCCTGTATGGACTAAAACAATCGGCTAGAGCCTGGAATCAAACACTGCATACAACACTACTGTCATTAGGTTTTTCACAGGGTGAAGCAGATCCTTGCTTATACCGCAAGAAGTTTGAACATGATTGGTGCTACATTCTTACTTATGTTGATGACATAATCGTCGCTAGTCAAAAACACAACGTAATTGTAGAAGTCGAGTTAGCATTGAGGTCAAAGTTTGCAATTGAGAATTTAGGCCCAATCAAGGAGTATTTTGGACTCAAAATTTCAAAAGACGCAGATGGAATACATAACATCAGTCAAGCAGTATATATCCAAGAAATAATTGAAGAATCTTTGTTAGCTGAAGCTAAAACTTCGGAAGTACCAATGAATAGTAACTACGAGAAGGACAACAATGAATATGATATTCTACCGGATACCAATAAATATCGAAAGTTGATTGGTCAATTGCTATACGTCAGCATTATTTCGCGACCAGACATCTCCGCCAGCGTGAGTATTTTAGCACAAATGACTAGTAAACCAACGCAACAGCATTGGAATGAATTAAAACGCGTAGTTAGATACTTAAAGGACACAATCAATTATAAGTTAAAACTTGGCAATGTCAACACGCACGATCCACTTATTGGATATGCAGATGCTAATTGGGCGGAATGCAAACAAGACCGCAAATCAAACAGCGGTCACATCTTCTTCATGTATGGAGCCGCAGTAAGTTGGTGCTGTAGGAAACAACAATGTGTGGCATTATCGACCATAGAAGCGGAATACATATCGCTTTGTGAAGCAGGACAAGAAGCAATGTGGCTGAGACGGTTATTAAACGACTTCAACTTCAACTTAAAAATACCAACAATCATACATGATGACAATCAAAATTGTCTGAAATTCATTGAAGAAGAGAGACTATCGAACCGGAGTAAACATATTGACACCAAGACACATTTCATTCGACATCTCGTGAAGAAAGGAGAGATCTCATGTACATATTGTCCAAGCGAGGATATGATTGCGGACTTATTGACAAAACCGCTGGGAGCAGCAAGGATAAAGAAGCTAAGAGAAAATTGTGGCTTATATGTTTGTAATAATTGAGGAGGAGTGTTAAATGTAACAATTATTCAATTCTTTTATATGATAAGTTGCTCTTGATTACATATGTTCAATACTCAGTGACATTTTATTTTGCTATCTACAATTGGTAGTCATGTATCTTTTTGCTATGGAGGTGTCCCTCTATATTGCGCGTATAGTTTTTCCTTCAGTTTAAGATATATATATATGGTATTCTATTCTCTTGTAACGGTCGTATTCTTTGTTCTCAATATATTCAAGAGATTAGTTAATCAGATATTGTAATCCTCCTCATTATAAGAGTAATAGATTGTGAGCTACTAATAAATCCAAAGTATTTTGATCCGAAGTATCTCAAGGAGTTGTTTTATTACTACGCTGAGACATTCACTGCAGCGCGTAAATTCCAACAG
>NW_017295581.1:25649-25880 GCF_001594075.2 Trachymyrmex cornetzi
GTTGTTGTTGTTATTGTTGTCGCCAAGCACTACGTCAGCGGTTTCAAGCGCGTCACGGCGCGAACGTTTTCGTAAAATCGCGCGTTTCAAAAATTCATTTATGTCTCGCACTTCGTACGAACTTTTGGGAATTGTAATTTCCGCGTTGTCTTTGGCGAAATAAAATTTGTTGTTCGATTCGTTCACGTTCGGTATCGTGTTATAAGTCTCAAAAATCGCCAGACCGAGCTC
>NW_017295581.1:26840-28253 GCF_001594075.2 Trachymyrmex cornetzi
ATACGCAATGTCGTGATCTCGGCACGCCGCGTCCAGTGGATTTATGCCGGCGTCACCTCTGGCTAGCCGCTTCGTCAGCCGAGTGCCCGGACCGCAAAACTGATAGCCCGGGATATGTAACTCGAAAGGAAGCGCGTTTATCGCTCGATTCAGCAGACCGCCGACATTCGTTACAGTCCTTTATCTTAGGTGCGGGACCGTCGATGTGCGTTCGGTGCCATGGCTGATTGTAGTGCTCGTCGCAGCGACGATAGGTTCGAACCTCCGAATCAGCCTTCACGTGTTCCGGAAGCTTGTCCCAGACGTGTTCGATGTAGTCGCCGTACACGCGTAAGAGTACGACTTTTGGTATATACTGCAACTGCTCGACGTTCAAGTCTCGAATATCGGAAGGATGAAACAGCGCGAGATACATTTTGCTACTGTGCGATTCGCGAGTTCGCGCGCCTTTAAATAGTCGTTCAAGAGCTCGTAGCCTTTAGTGCGAGCATGAAATTCGTGCAGCAACCGCTTACGATACGCGTCACAGTTTGTGACGCGAAATCGCGAATGATGGAAGGTGGCGCGGAGAGGCGCAAGCACGGCGAAATGCTGCCGAGACTATACGCGCGATCATTTACGGCCCGTCGAATTGCGGTAAAACCAACGTTCTCGTAAGCTTGCTCGAGAGCCCGAACGGCGTACGTTTCGAGAACGTGTACGTCTACTCGAAATCGCTGCAGCAGCCAAAATATCGATATCTCGAAGATTTATTTACGTCTATCGACGAAATCGGCTACTTTACGTTCTCCAACAACAGCGACGTCGTTCTGTCGAGCGAGACGCGTCCAAATTCTATTTTTATCTTTGATGACGTGGCATGCGACAAGCAGAATGCTGTGAGAGAATACTTCTCCGTGGGCCGCCACGCCAACGTCGACTGCTCCTATCTCTGTCAAACGTATGCGAGGATACCTAAACATCTGATGCGCGACAACGCGAACCTGCTGATCCTGTTCAAATAGGACGGTACCAACTTGAAACATGTTTACAACGATCACGTGAATACCAACATGTCGTACGACGAATTTTGCGCGTTGTGCCGCGACTGCTGGCAACAAAAATATGGATTCGTAGTGTTAGACAAAGACAGTGCGCTCACAAATGGACGATACAGAAAAGGATTTAACGAGTTCGCGATACCGTAACGTGATCAGTCGTTGTCGATACTTAGTCACGGACAAATACGGCAGATGTGCGCGAGCGTGAAAAAATCGCGAGGGAGATCGAGAAGACGAGCGAGTCGATCCTTAAGAAACATCGCGTTCTGAAGACCGGTAGAATCGAGGAGGACATGGCATTGAATAAGCATTTTAAACCTCTTATCGAGCCGCTGCGACTTTTCGTCGACAACCCCGGCAAGCGCGCGACAAA
>NW_017295581.1:28385-29287 GCF_001594075.2 Trachymyrmex cornetzi
CAACCGATAACCTCCACCCCGCGTACGGCGATAGAATCATTGGAGAACGTTTTCGAAACGACGAATGATTCGCTAGCAACGAAGGTTCAGCTGCAAACGTCAGAAGGCCGAGAGGCGTTGCGAGTCGGCTTGGGCCCGCTGGGCCAACAATACGTCGAGGCTGTCCTGAGGGGAGACAAACGGAAGAGCGATTACGTGTACGGCGTTTACCTACACAAGGATGGATTGATGTTTGGTAATAAACGTTTCGACGTGGATGACGAGGACAATATAATTATCGATGGCGTACGATACGCCGGTACCCCCGGTCTTTACAATTGATTTTCAAGAGAATTCCCGACGATCTCCTCTACACAGAAGACGACATGAACAAGTACAAGAGCATGCTGCTGGCGACGAATGCGCACAAACACAACCATCATTCGCAGGGCTGATTATTGAGCAACAGGGGATACAAGTACAAATACATAATCGCACCGTTGATGTCGATGACACCCAAGAAACCGAATAAGAAATCTGGAAAGGGATTACCTCGCGCAATGACGCTAAACGACAATACGATCGATTACGTGCTAGGACCCCAACGAGTTGGTGGATCGTCTACGATTGCTCGACGCTTCGCTCCGAGCGGGCAACTCTCACGACAACGAGATGCTGTCCATTATCGAGGAACTTCGCGAAGCCGGTCTTATTATAAATTAAATCGCGTATCGACGAAACGAGTCAGTCGAGTAGCATCAGCGAGAAACGATACATTTTTTTTTCTTGCACCCTGTGTATTACGCGTCGAATTATGAGAAAGAGAAAATTTGGCGCCGAGAGACGTCGGCTCGTCGAGGAATTGCACACTCCGGCGAGAAGAAATTTTCCGCGAAGGCGTGTCATAGTCCAGGGATACGACG
>NW_017295581.1:29710-33894 GCF_001594075.2 Trachymyrmex cornetzi
CCCGCCGACGTAACTCCCGCGATCACCGAAAGACTCTTGGACACGGTGTACAGCGTGATAAAAATCGCTGGTCCGGCAAAATTCAAAGTTGGCGATTCGTTACGTGAGAACAAGACGGTTTTTGAGAAGGGTTACACGCTAAATTGGACCACCGAGGTGTTTACGATCGTTAAAGTGCAGCGTACCAATCCCGTAACCTATCTACTCGAGGACTATCGTGGAAAATCCATCGCTGGAGCGTTCTACGAGCACGAGTTGCATCGCGCTACTCATCCGGACGTGTATCTCGTGGAGAAAGTACTACGCAGGAAAGGAGACAGGTACGTCAAGTGGTTGGGATTCGATGGATCACACAATTCATGGATACACAAAAACAATGTCGTTTGATACAATTTTGATTCGTATATTTTTTCTTTTATAATACATATAAAAAATATATCAATGTAAGTATATATATATATTTTTTTTATTACTCCCCATTCATCTTCGTTTGAAGTATATATAAAATACTTACAAATGTACGATACATGAAATGAAAAATAATAGTAATATATATATAATAATTGGTATTGCAAAAAAGTATAATAGTAATACATATATATAAATGTAAAAAACATACATAAAGTGAAACTTAAAATAATGATAATACATAATAGTAATACATACATAAATGTAAAAAAATATACATAAATTGAAACTTAAGGTAATATACAGTAGTATATAATACGTAAAAATAATAGTAAAAAATAATACGTATAAATGTAAAAAAACATACATAAAGTGAAACTTAAGGTAATACACAATAGTAATACATGAAGCATAATAATAAAAATAATAATAGTAGTAAAAAATAATAGTAATACATATACCCTGTATGAAAAAAGCATATATTACAAAGGTATCCGCCAATGTCCCCATGGTAACGTCTCTGTCGAGTCAGGTACAACGTATCGTTTATCGTTGTATGGACTTAGAACGATTTTCGATTCGGATATCGTGTATACCTCGTGTAATTTAGAGCGTATACACGATTGACGGCGAGTCATTTCGATCTCTTCGTTCAAACACCGCATGTAATCGTCGAACGTTATCGTTTGCGCTACGACGTTACTCTTTACATCTTTCGCCTTTTTAGTGTCCTTCTTGCCGTTCACCCTCACCGCGTACATCTTCGCTCTGAGTCCAACAAATTCTGTCATTAATGCACCGTTGTTCTCATCCTTCATCAGACCTGGTTTTTTTTTGTTCGCGAGAGGCATATCGTACGCATTGTCCGCCGGATAATCGCTCATGTCGAATCTAGCGATATCGCGTTTCATAGTCTCGTAAACGTCCTCGCATTCTATACGGTATATAAGACTGTCCGTGTCGGTGTACATAATTTTGCACTTGTCATGATACAGCGGTGACATGTACTCGTGGTGAAATTCGTACAAGCAGACTTTCGATATGTCTAGTATGCACATACCCACGTAAATCGGCTTGTCGAACTTCACTTCGAGTTTGCGCAGTTCGACAGCGATCAAATTTTCCTCAAAAACGCTGCGGCTGTGGAAATCGGTTTCGCGATCATTGCCTCCGTGCCGTATTGCTCGTCCCATTTTGTTAATAATTTTACGTCAACGTAATTTCGAACATTCTCCATAGTTTTGCCGATTACCGCGTTGTTCATTAGTTCATACAAATTTTTTTCGAAATCGTTTTTTGCGCGCGTTCTAAATTGTGTATTAAGTTCAATGTAATCGCGGAGCCAGGCGAATTGAGCGAATTGTAATACCCGGGGAATCTTTGTTACGCGAAGACCGTGACGAGTACATTGCCGCAAGTTGCGGTAGTGGATGACGTAACGCTGCTTATCGTACAGCGTCGCTAGAAGTTTATCCTCAACAGTGGATGACGTAACGCTGCTTATCGTACAGCGTCGCTAGAAGTTTATCCTCGCGCTTGCCGGGTGGCTTATCGCGCATCGGACAGAACGGTAGGTCAGTGTGTCGGTCGTGCAGACGCTGTGGATACTCGAGAATATAACCTGTGGACGAATCCGGAGCGATCGCGCTCACGTCAAAGTTTGCGGCGTCTTCGACCCATCGAAATTCGGCGTACGGCAAAGGCTGACACATCGCCCATCCGTACAGATTATTCATTGTAGTACATAAGGTACGACGACGGTTTCGATGAATAGTACGAACGCATGTATGTACTTGTTATTAGCCTGCGCGTATCTGTCGGAACATTGACTGAGGCCACCGCGTATACCGCGCTCAATAAACATGACTATATCGATGTCGGTAAGCAACTCAAATCTTACTCGCGTATGTTTTAGCATTGCGTCCCACGTGAAATCTGGCAGTGTATAATAATGCGCGGGATCGAGACCGTAACTCGTGACACAACTATTGCGGAAATTTTCGAAAATGTCGGCTAATAACAATACATCGGTTTTCAAGTACAGATCGCTGTACTCGCCGAGCGTTCGGATGGAGAATCGCTGCCATACGTTCACGGCGTGAGCATAATCGCTCTTGGATACTGTATCGCCCGTCAATGAACTGAAAAATAATTTTCGTGATGGTAAGCGCGTGTCCTGCAATTTTTCAACGCAGTCAATGTACTCGTACGGAAAGACACCTTTACGAGTCAGCAATACAAGCTTTTCGTCTGACAAAGTTGAAAATTCGGAACGTACAATTTTTAATTTATCTTTGTCGAGATACGACGCCAATTTATCGAGACTTGCATTTAGAAACTTATAGGAATCAATAAACCTTAATTTTACGCAATTTCTTTGAAAATTCTTTTTATTTTTGTCTTTGGTGCTATCGACATGTTTCGTGAACGAAATGTATTTTTCTTTTGTCATAGGAAGGAGATCTACCAATGTCCGTCGTACGCGGTAGCAATTTCTTTAATTATAAAGTGCGCGTCGTACCCCGACAAGTTGTGAAATACAACTGGAATATTATATGAATTTTTATAATTAAGATTATAATTTGTATGTGCTTGACCGCGGTATCTACCGGTTAAGTGGCAATGATCGCGGACCCGCGTATCGTCCGGCGCGAACAGTTTCCCGCAAATGTGACAACGCGTCGCGCTGCGGTACGCCTCCCATTGCTGCTTGGGTAACGTTTCCATGGGCACGTTGGCGGATATGATATCTTTTACGTGATGCGCCAAATCGTTGAGCTGTCGCGCGAACCACGTGATGCAATCGTTATTGCGACGGAACTGATACGATGATAACGAATTGTCGTACGAGCAGTGCACGTAGTATCCTATACTAAACGCTTCATGCCGCTGATACGCGTACGATGTTGGCACGTCTATCTTGTCAGGCTCCGTTTTCGGCAGGACGCACTCCAGGTCGGCGTAGACAACGAACGGCACTCGTTCCTGGTTGCGGTGGTTGCTGAATTCGAGCCATCTATTGTTCTCGCTCGGCAGGCGAATGGCGCAGTCGTGTTCAGTTTTTGGCAGTCCACATTGTGCGCCTGCAATCTTTGGCTCGAGTCAAAATAGTGAAGACACCTGTAAATAGAGAAATTATTTCTTTACATATTGTTTTTTTATTTTTTTCTTATTATGTTTACTTTTCTTATTATACTTACCGATCGCAGAAGTATTTCTTGTTTTTTTTCCTGGTAAGTTGCGATCTCACGAGGCGCGACAGGTTCTTTATCCATGCAAAGTGGGTTACAGCATTGTTGTATGGATCTTGCAGGTACAGGAGATTGACGTGCTTCTCCTTCTTGTCACCGGTGAGGCGTAGAGGAAGAACCTGTTCATTTTCAATGTCGTACACGTTGATTGACACTGCATTCAAATGTTCGAATTTCGGAATGTCTTTTAAAGTCATCGGAAACTCAATGTTTGTGAGATTCAATACTGCTGTATAATGTGGATACGACGATTTTCTATCTACGTTACTTTTAGCCGGATATAGAGCGGCGACCACCGACCACGCGAAGCACGCATTGTCCATGGATTTCACATTGACCACCGCTTTCTTCAGCAGAATTGCTCGCGGCATCGAAGTGACATCCCGCGCGCATGGGATTTAGTTTGTTCACGTTAACAGTCAAATTGAGGATTCGCGACAGCGCCCACCTACTGTCGCGTTCCTGGAACTCTTCGAGCGATGTCAAGATAGGCTCAACGACGTTTCGTTCGTACCACTCGCGTAT
>NW_017295581.1:34232-35446 GCF_001594075.2 Trachymyrmex cornetzi
TCCTCGCCACCGCGGATTGTCTATGTCCAACGGCGAGGTGGGGACGCTTGGCACGGCAAAGTTCTTCGAGCCGCTCGATGCACTCGTCGCATCGTTGCAGCCACGCGAAACACTCAACCAGAGTAGCGACCTGACCGCACTGCTCCAGCAGTTCGTCGAATTCCATGTTTTTTAAAATCAAAATCTTTAGATCACGTCACACTCTTCCGCGGAGCACTTACACTCTTACACGGAGCACTCAATAGTTTTTTTAATGTGTGCAGAGTGGGTACATGCTGCGTGGAAATACAGTGTACATCGGCTCTTCGCATATCGAGCACTCGGTGCCCTGTGTACAGTAAGACCAGTCTTGGTGCGTCCTGACGAGGTACATTCCTTCATCGCCAATATTCCGCAAAGAAATGTTGCCATAATTCGGCAGATAAGCCATGCAACGTGTACATATGACTAAAGCACCGCCACCCGTTGTATAATAACAGCAGATTATACAGTGATTAGTACGAATGTATAACGCCTCCATTTCCGAAGGTTGCACAAATTTCTCTGCGTATTGCCATCGTCCAAACGAATAAGACATTCAGTACCGTTGGACGATTTTTGGTCCACTTTGTCCTCAAATTCTACTTCCAGCGCTTCGAATAACTTGTCTGTATTTACACCACCCATGTCTTCAACGTCCACGTCCTCAACGTTTGCACGATTGTCAACCATACTTTTGCATTGCACTTAACGATTGATTCGGTAATCATACAGGGCACCAACTGAGGTACCGCGCGTGTCTCTTTCTGTCGTGGATTTTCCTAGAACGCGTATCGCATCTTTTCTAGTATCCTGTACAGCCATGTTTCGTACATCCATGTCTCACTCACAATATTGTTCACAATAGTTTTTTTAATTTGTACACTGTGGACACTTGTTGCACGGAAATATATTGTACAATGCTACTTTGCAGTTCGTGCAAGATCGACCATTTAATGCATCAATATAATTGGTACAATGCTTCTTTATATAATGCATTCCGACGGTGTCAATGTTAGCTAAAAGCACCATGCATGCTGCACATACGGTTAAAGGACCGCCCGTTGTGTAGTAGGACTGAATCATGCAGTATTTGGTACGATCGTTCAGTGCACGGATTTCCGCAGTTGGTATAAATTTTTCTTCAATATTCGTTTCGTATTCGCTCGCGTCACTGGCAAAACCGACGTCGTCGG
>NW_017295581.1:35542-37221 GCF_001594075.2 Trachymyrmex cornetzi
CTTTGTCCTCAAATTCTACTTCCAGTGCTTCGAATAACTTGTCTGTATTTACACCATCCATGTCTTCAATGTCAATGTCCTCAACGTTCGCACGATGGTCAGTCATATTTTCAACATTACGCTTACTATGATCGGTTTGGTAATCTTACAGGGCACCAACTGAGGTGTTGCGCACTGATGGCCCGTAATATATTCTATTTGCAACTTCTTTGTCCCTTTGTCTACCCCCTATTGAGTCGCAGCATTGAGGACGTGTCACCTATCATTTCTTAGAAAAAAAATCGCTATCGACGCTTCTCTTAACGCGTCGTGTCATATTCGCGACATGTTACCGATCTCCTAAACAAAATATCTTATTCACATTATAGTACCGCGATGCATTTCGGGGTTGGTGTGGGATCTGCGGAGGGTGGCGGCGGCGGCGGTGGCGGCGGTGGTGACAACGGTGGTGGCAGCGGTGGCGACCACAAACGCATTTTTTCGGGTATTTATATAAACACCCGATAACGCCGGGGCCTTCCAGCGCCTCCCCCCTCCTGTCTCGTGACATCTGGCACGCCCCGCGTCTACCTCAAGCGCCATCAAGTACCCCCCGCGCCCCGCGCCCCTCTCTAGCTCCGTGAGTTTGAACCCTCCCTACTATACTACTACTCCAGACGAACCATCGACATCGACTGCAAGGCCAAATCGCTATGGACGGAAGACAATGCTCAATGTTTGGTGGGATCAGAAAGGTGTGATCTATTATGAGCTGCTAAAACCTGACCAAACCGTTAATACTGAAAGCTACCGACAACAAATGATCAATTTGAATCAAGCTTTGCGTGAAAAACGACCGGAATATCAAAAAAGGCAACACAAAGTGATTTTGCTTCATGATAATGCTCCATCACGCACAGCAAAACTGGTCGAGGAAACGATTGAGGCGTTTGGTTGGGAAATACTTTCGCATGCGGCTTACTCACCAGACTTGGCTCCGTCCGATTACTACTTATTTGCATCCATGGGACACGCACTTGCTCAGCAGCGCTTCGCTTCTTACGAAGATATACGAAAATGGCTAGATGACTGGTTTGGCTCAAAAGAGCAACAATTTTTTTGGAGTGGCATCCACAGATTGTCAGACAGGTGGGGAAAATGTATAGCTAGCGATGGGCAATACTTCGAATAAAATATTTTTTATTATTTTCATTCAATAAACATGTATTTTCTATTAAAAAATTCCGGTTTCATATTTACATATCTGGTATATTAATAATATTTCACTAACAAGATCTAGTGTGTGGCATATGCTCAACCGTTTTTGTTGTTTATTTATTAGCCACGTATTGAGGACAATTTTGTTATACATAATCGTAATTTAACAATTAAAAGTAAATAAGATTCATTTATTGTTAATATTACATTCCGGTTATTAATATTAAAGTAACCATTGGTTCAATAATATTTGTGTTATAAATATATTTTCAACGTTACCGTACACTTTATCGCGCATTATTAATTTTTTAATTATGCTACTACGTAACAATATTATTTTTATTGCATTTTGAATTGCAATGATAATTGTACCATGTTTAATATACCAAAATTACTCGTTCATTGGATAAATTTTTCGATAACTATACCCGAAGAATATTTCGTTGATCAAATATGTCTCTCTGTTAATTATTGGGGCATTT
>NW_017295581.1:37561-37808 GCF_001594075.2 Trachymyrmex cornetzi
ATTGTTATGACAAAATCCGAGATTTTGGTTTTAAATAAAATGCATTTATTTACATACGCGTGCACACATCCTATTCATATCAAATCATAATCAAAATTTCTCATGCATTATTACAAGAATAGAAGGTCTGTTATATACCTGCGTAAGAGTTATCCTAAGAGATAAAACTGTGCCATACGTCTGAAAGAAAGTATGCTATCATTATATTTAATGAAAACAGTTTTGTTAACTCTTTCGCTCAGAAAGC
>NW_017295581.1:38462-39912 GCF_001594075.2 Trachymyrmex cornetzi
CTAACGAAAAAGACGTGTCTGAGCCGTGTGAGGTTAGTTAGCGCTTAGTGCGATGGAGCGACTCTTAATTACGCTCCACAATAGTCAGCAAATGCTTTGCCGTAGCCATTATCGAAACACAACACAAAGTCAAAGTCGGCAACACTTTAAAAAATGTATATGATCAAAACATCCGATCCGAAACGCGTCCGTCACGGTTGAATGGTTCTTCAGAACACGTAACTAAATACACTGTATGACACTATAGTTTCTTAGCTTTGGTTCTCGCCAATGGCGAGATGGATTTTCACGCATGATGGATGAAAAATGGCCTAATGTGTCGTTACACGTTGAAACTGGTTAAAACAATTGTCTTGATACTGCTTAAGTGTATGCGCAGTGTTGCTCACGAAAATCATGACGCCACCGTAGAGCCAATTATGTCTTAACTAATCGATTGTAAATCTCTGATACATCGATTAGTTCCGATAACTATTTTTATGTTGCTGCACGATATGATCATGACAGACATGCATGTTTTGCTAATTTAGTTATGTATTAACAGCAGCAGCAAACCATTTTGCAGTAGTTTATAAATTTCTAGTTATAGCAGCAAATTCAATTTTAACAAACCCAGATTAGCTATGACAGTGAAAATCTTTTTTTCCGTGTTCCATCCCTTACGGAAAAATACTATTAAGAATCAATAGTTACTATTGATGTTCCAGTAGTTACTGCTGAGACTCCAGTAGTTATTACTGAGACTCCAGTAGTTATTACTGAGACTCCAGTAGTTACTATTGAGGCTCCAATAGTTACTGTTGACTCCAATAGTTTGAACTTCGAAGAACTTGAAAATAATTATTATAATAACGCCAGATTCAAGGAAAAATTGATACATAAATTAATTGATAAATAAATTAAGCAAAGTAAATAAAAATCATTTTCGCATCATTATAAAATTACTGTCAGTTATGTTTTAAGTATTTATTTATGAAATTAATTCCAAATTGGATCAAACACGAATAGTATTGCACCATAAAACGTTAATTAGATTATATTTTTCATTATAACATTTATCATCTTGGTACCGTTTCCCCCATTCCTTCATGCGTTGTGTATGATAATAAATGTTATAATGAAAAATATAATATAATTAACGTTTTATGGTGCAATATTGTTCGCATTTGATCCAATTTGGAGTTAATTTCATAAATAAATTATTCAAACATAACTAACAGTGATTTTTTTATAACGATACTAGGATTTTATTCACCTTTATATCAATGTACCAATTTTTCTTTAGGTCTGGCCTTATTATAATGATTATTTTTTATTTTTACGAAGAAAAATACATAAGAAAACATAGAAAACATAGAAAAATATATAAGAAAACATAGAAATAAAATAATCCCCGAGTGGTCGCGCGAAACCTTCGAAAATTTGTGTACAATATATACTCTACTCCTTT
>NW_017295581.1:40437-44378 GCF_001594075.2 Trachymyrmex cornetzi
AGAGTAATAAAGGGAAATGTAAAAATATATATATGATATCATACGTTTCAACCTCGATCGGGTCATTCTCAATGTTTTAATATAAGAATAATTCGTTGAGTCGAAGAAAACAAAGAATTTGATCGCATGTTAATGTATCCGGATCACACTGTAGTATTCCATAAAAATGAATATTCGTCAGATCTTGAGAAATTCAATCATCGAAAGTTCCATTAGTTGTAACCATACATATTGTTTCTATAAAATAATTGCAAATTGTAGTAGATATAATATCTCATATAGATATTGCTTTATAAAATTAATTACAATTAAAATATACACCAATCACAGAGATATTATATTAAAACATTTCATTTAGTACAATAAATAAAATACCTTCATATTGATGGTCCCTTTCACAAATTACAATAAAATTTTCTTGAAAATATTATAAGCAAAAACGACCGGAATTAAATTTGTTGTTAACACGTCAATGTCTCCAGTCGTTATGACATTCAAAGAAACATATAAGATATTGTTAAACGGACAATATTTTAAAAAACATGGAGGGGATAAAATGTATTAGAAAAAAGAGATATGTGAGAGAGAAGGAGAATAGTTAAGAGGGGAACGTGATCATGACGGGGAAAATGATTCTATTATCTGTAGGTATGATTCTGGTAAAGCTTCCGTATCATTTTGTCTATTAATGCCTTGTCTTTGCATTTTTATATGTATCATTTCAGATATTAATCTTTTATTATAAGAAGCCTCTTTGTCCAAAATTTCGACTTCATTCCATTTAAAATTGTGGTTTGAATTCATGCGATGATCTGATATAACGGATGGTGAACCAGTTCTTTTATTAATGTCTGAAACGTGTTCATGCAATCGTGTACTTAATTTACGTTTGGTTTGGCCTACATAACTGGCCTCACAATCATCACATTAGATTTTATATACCACATTTTGGTTGGACAAATGTTCAAGATTGTCTTTTCCTCGTTTAATAAGACCTTTCAGTGTATTGGGAATAGAGTATGCTAATTTACAATTAAATTTAGTTGAAATTGGTAAAAAACTTTCTGATATAGATTTAACATACGGTATTGAAAAAAATGTTTTTTGTTCTAAATTGATTTTATGTGTAAGATTATTATTATGAATGTGGTATTTTATTCTATTATTAATAGTAGAGAAAATAAGAGATAAAGGATAGCAATTATTAAGAAATATTTGAATAGTATCAATTAAATTTTTTTGATGAAAGCGAGGATGAGACAAACGAACAATCTTATCCACCATGCTAATGATAATGCCTTTCTTATGACAAAGTGGATGATTAGAATGAAAATTCAAGAATCTACCAGAAAATGTTGCTTTATGATATGTATCGAATATAATTCTTTGATCATCAATAACAACTCGAGTGTCTAGAAAATTTAAACCATTTTCACTACCAACTTCCATAGTAAATTGCAGTCTGTTATGTAAAGAATTAAATATATTTAAAGTGTCATCAATACTATCAGATGGAAGAGCCAAGATAATGTCATCGACATATCTGTAATAGAACAATGGTTTAATGAGTAATTTATTAATTGCTGACTCTTCCAAATCTTGCATTACTATGTCAGCAATTATTGGCGACATAGGAGAACCCATTGGAGTGCCAAAAATCTGTTTGTAAAACTTATTATTAAAAGAGAAAAAAGTAGAATTCAAGACAAGATTAACCGCAATTATAAATTCGTCCTGTGGAATATTAGTTTTACATGATATATAATTCCATCTCTTTTTTATACTGTCTATCGCCAGACCCACAGGAACATTAGTAAAAAGAGATACTACATCAAAGGAAGTTAAAACATAATTGGAATTAATTTTAATTGTAATTAATTTTAATTGTAATTAATTTTATAAAGCAATATCTATATGAGATATTATATCTACTACAATTTGCAATTATTTTATAGAAACAATATGTATGGTTACAACTAATGGAACTTTCGATGATTGAATTTCTCAAGATCTGACGAATATTCATTTTTATGGAATACTACAGTGTGATCCGGATACATTAACATGCGATCAAATTCTTTGTTTTCTTCGACTCAACGATTTATTCTTATATTAAAACATTGAGAATGACCCGATCGAGGTTGAAACGTATGATATCATATATATATTTTTACATTTTCCTTTATTACTCTGTTTTTACTTGTTGCGATTAATTATATGCTTAACTTGCGTTAATATATTTATATTCTTACCATTACCAATGTTATATTTTAATTTTTGGCTCGTAGCCCTCTAATGTGACATTAATTTATAATTTATTGAGCCTTATCACTCTTATTTTTTAATCTAATTAACGTTTTATGGTGCAATATTGTTCGCATTTGATCCAATTTGGAATTAATTTCATAAATAAATTATTAAAACATAACTAACAGTGATTTTTTTATAACGATGCTAGGATTTTATTCACCTTTATATCAATGTACCAATTTTTCTTTAGGTCTGGCGTTATTATAATGATTATTTTTTATTTTTACGAAGAAAAATACATAAGAAAACATAGAAAACATAGAAAAATATATAAGAAAACATAGAAATAAAATAATCCCACAAGAAAACATAGAAATAAAATAATCCCCGAGTGGTCACGTGAAACCTTCGAAAATTTGTGTACAATATATACTCTGCTCCTTTCTATTATTGATCAATAGTAACTATTGACCAACAGTAATTATTGACCAACAGTTATTATTTACCAACAGTAATTATTTATCAACAGTAACTATTGACCAACAGTAACTATTGGCCAACAGAAATCATTGGCCAACAGTAACTATTGGCCAACAGTAACTATTGGCCAACAGTAACTATTGGCCAATAGTACTAACTATTAGCCAAATTACTATTGGCCATTTTACTATTTATTAATAGTTTTATTCCGTAAGGGATATCATTGGCTTTATAGGTATCAATATACTACCAATACTAATTATGTTTAAATATACATCATTTGACAAAATCAGTGTTACCAACGCTTGGTATATGGCTGTACGGGATGGTTTGATGTAACTTGTACTATAAGGAACATTATAAATTACTTGGCTGTAGCCAGCGTTCGTCTGTACGGATTGCTTCATGGATGCCGAACATAGCCAGCGTTAGGAGCGAAAAGGTTAAATACAAAAGAATTAACTGTAAAGATAATCTTGAATACGTTCTATTTTTTATATATACGTATTTATTATATTATATCCCTGGTAGCAAGCTGACGTCAAAATGACGTAGCTTGCTACCTGGGATATATACACTACGCAACAAAATTATCGCAACAAAATTTTTCATCGAAATTTTGCTATATTCAAATGCGCATAACTCGGTCAATTTTCATCATATCAAGACAATTTTTTTTTTCATTTTATTATCTGTACTTATCTGTAATTATCTGTACTTTAAGAAAAACTTGATGTGAAATTAGGTGCAAGTCGATGCAGCATCTCCATGTTTTGATAAAGCCTAAGCATTTTTTTTCTTAAAAAATTTGATTGTTTTACGCGCTACCTGGATCACCCCGATTTTTTTCCGAAAATGCCACCTAGATCATTGTAAAGTGCACTTTTCAACAAACAATTTGAAAAAAAATTCGAGTCTCTACGATTCTTTTTTGACCGAGTAATATCATTTTAAAGTTATTCGGGCGTTTTTAACGAATATCGCGATAGAGTCGAATGCCAAAACCTCATTATGGAGAAGGATCCGTATAGAACATTAATTTTATTATGCAGAGTGAATCCTAATAAAAAAATACATAATAGCACACACACACACACAGGATATTTTATTTTCTTACTAAAAATGCCTCTGGTTACTGAAATTCAATCTGCTCAAATTGTGGCCCTGCTAGAGGCGGGATTGAGCCAGAGCGCCGTAGCAATAAGAATGGG
>NW_017295581.1:44725-52580 GCF_001594075.2 Trachymyrmex cornetzi
AGCGTTTTGAAGCGACCATAAAACACTCTAGCGTTCATAGGATCTGTTATGGTATGGGGTGGAATATCAATGAACCATCGAACAGATCTAGTGATTTTCCAACCCCCAGGATTCACAGCGGTACGTTAGAAAACGAAGATTTGCGTCCCTGCGTGATTCCAATGCGTCGACGAATAGACCGTGATTTCATCTTGATGCAGGATAATGCACTTCCCCATGTTGCGAGGGTAACTCGTGAGTACTTGGCAGTAAATAATATATAGTTACTGACTCATCCATCTAACAGACCAGACTTCAATCCTATTGAGCATGTATGGGACATGATGGCTAGGAGATTACGTAACTTGGAGAGGCCTCCTGCTAATCTGCAAGAGGTTGAGAGAGCTCTACATGAAATCTGGCACGAGATACCTCAAGATTCAATCAGAGCATGCATTAATATGCAAGAACGTTTAGGAGAGGTTATCCGACGCCGAGGTGGCAACACACGGTAGTGAATGCCTCTAACACTTGACCGCTCTGGCATTAGGCAAATAGGGTTTGGAATCAGAAAATACTATAGAAGTGACAAGCCACGGGGTCCCTAATTTGACAAATGGTTTACATAATCGGTCCTTTTCAGGGCCAAAATGATGCGTAAAGTCCGACCAGCAACCTCCTCGCGGTACGTATCGGGTAATGCTGGCGGTATTCGTCAAAAATGCCCGAATAACTTCAAAATGGCATTACTTGGTCAAAAAAAATCGTAGAGACTCGAATTTTTTTCAAATTGTTCGTTGGAAAGTCTACTTTACGATGGTTTATGTGGTATTTTCGAAAAAAAATCTGGGCGATCCAGGTAGCGCGTCAAACAATCAAATTTTTTAAGAAAAAAAATGCTTGGGCTTTATCAAAACATGGAGATGCGGCATCGAATTGCACCTAATTTCTCATCATGTTTTTCTTAAAGTACGGATAATTACCTATAAAATGAAAAAAAAAATCGTCTTGATACAATGAAAACTGACCAAGTTGTGCTCATTTAAAAAATAGGAAAATTTCGATGAAAAATTTTGTTGCGATAATTCTGTTGCGTAGTGTATATATACAGGTTGTGGCAGTAACTCTCTCCACTTAGAATATTTCCGCTATCTCTAGAGATATGAAATGATATATTTATTGAATTTGTATATAGCATCAAGAGGGGTACAATATTACTAGTAGTAGTTTTTCTATGAGTGGAGGCGTTCGCAGATGTCTAGATCACCTCCATTTTTTAAAATGGAATTGTATGATCTTTTTTTACACAATATGATTCCTCTAATTATTCTGCATATAAAAGTATTAAGGTAATGATATCAAAAAGCCAATAGTTTACAAGATATTTTGTACTTTATTCTCGCATGTATTGACATAAAATACTAAATAGTTCGTAAATTATTAATTTTTTTTGAAATTCTTAATACCTTTGTAAACAGAATAATGAAATGAATCAATTAATGGAAAGAACCCAGTGAGAAATGACAATAAAATCGAGATGTCGAATATACGTCAATTCGACGTCAATTTGATGACTTTGATGTCGAATCAACATCGATTCGATACCGACTCTATTGTCATTTCTCACTGGGAAAACACATAGCTGCTTATTTAAAAAATTATTTTTTTTACATACATATTTATTTTAAAGCAACTATGTGTTTTTCATCCACCAATAAATTCATCTCGTTATTCTGTTTATGAAAGTATTAAGGTACGATTATGAAAAAATTTATGCTTAATAAATTATTAAATATTTAATGTTAATGCCAGAATAAAATATAAAATATCTCGTAAATAATTGATTTTTTGATACGCTAGTTTAATACTTTTATATGCAAAATAATTAGAGGAATCATATTGTGTAAAAAAATCATTCCATTCCATTTAAAAAAATGGAGGTGATCTTGAAATCTTCGAAGCGCCTCCATCCATAGAAAAACTGTTAGTATATTATACTCCTTTCCCTGCTCATGATGCTATACAACTTCAATAAATATATTATTACATATTTCTAAAAATAGGGGAAATATTCTAAGTGAACAGAATTACTGCTCCACTCTGTATATATTTGTATTTATGTATATATGTACGTTTATTATATACTTTTATACTTTTATTTAAAATAGGACATACCCAGCAGATAAAATTATATCCAAAGTAGAAATGTCCCAAGCCAAATTTTACTTCTCTCTGTTTTATTTGCAACATAAACTGCCAAATCTAATTGAAATAAATAATTTAATTATCGTTAAATATATAATACTATTCTTGACAGTTCGGACACTTGCATAAATTTTATCAAAAGGATGAGTAAATTTAAGACATTATTATAAAACATTAATTATGTTACTTTGTCGCAGATATTAAGGCTCCGCTGACTAGTCGCAGCGGCCGTGTTGAAATCGTGACGTCAGAAGCGACGAATGACACATTAATTTATAACAATTAATAAAACCATAAAATATGTATGACAGGCAATAGGAGTCGACACTGGTTATCAATCAGCGCAATTTTTGTTAATACTAAAAATATAAACTTTAACTTTGAACGTTTTGAGTCTTTATCAGCAATCTTTCCCCCTAGCGCAACGATTGGAATATTGCATGACAAAATGATATCTCCAACGTTTTTCCTCTCAAAAATTGAACCGTTTACTGTTGTGAGGTAAGTCGCAGCACTAGGGGGTCGATTCTGTATCTTCAATCAAGGTTAAAGTTACAAAAGTGAGCAAATTTACTAGGTATTGACCAATGAAATTATCAGTATTCTAGTAAATTCACTCACTTTTGTAATTTTCACCTCGTTTCAAGATACAGAATCGATCCCTAGGAGGGTAGATTGCTGATGAAGACTCAAACTATGAGTGGAAACGTTCAAAGTTAAGGTTTATATTTTTAGTATTAAGAAAAATTGCGCTAATTGGTAACCAGCGTCGGCTCCTATTGCCTGTAATACATATTTTATTGTTTTATTAATTGTTTTAATTAGAGGAGTCTATAAAAACTTATTAGTTTTTTATTAATGTGTAATTTATCACATTAATTTATGTTGCACGCCATTTTTAAATAAAGACAATTTGATGAAATAAAATGACGAGATTGCTTTAAAACACTTGTAAAAATCAATGAAAAATGTCCTGTCATCCCGGGACAGTAAATGATCGTAAAAGACACGGAAAGTGAACCTATATTCGGGCAGTAACAAATGATCTGACAGATGTTGAAACGAGTAAAACGTACGTTTTTGTATATAAAATTCCAAGATAACTTTAGTTCTCATCGATAATTACGACTTTGAGAAGTACGAGACAAGTCACATTTTCACAAACAAATAATAACGAAATGGCATTCAATATAAATTTCGTCATC
Organism: Trachymyrmex cornetzi; assembly: GCF_001594075.2. Taxonomy (NCBI): domain Eukaryota; kingdom Metazoa; phylum Arthropoda; class Insecta; order Hymenoptera; family Formicidae; genus Trachymyrmex; species Trachymyrmex cornetzi. Next base: position 48,115 of record NW_017295581.1, read on the forward strand.
AAAACGTCACTTTTCCACGCCTACAAATTTAGCCAATTATCGTGGTGCGGTGATTTAACACTACGCTGTAAAGGCCATGGCACATAAAAAATTTAAGACGTAAGATTTAAGCAATAACGAAATCAACATGTTGGATTCGATATTGCTTACGTATGGTCTTACGGTCTCTATTGTGATTGGTCGATTCGCTTACTGCTTAAGTCTTACGCCTTAAGTTTTTTTTAAGTGCCATGGCCTTAACTACGTCGAATGTATGACTATCGTTACCGTCAACGTAGAGTTCTTGGCTGAGTAGTAAGGAGCCTTAAAGAGCAAACCTATCCCTTACTTTTAATAACATTTTGTTATTTTTAACTTCAATATGTGTCAAAATCAATCCATTTTTTATTTTCAAAGTAAAGCGTTCATATTAATGTTTGAACTTATTGTTACTATATAATAAATTAAATTTGAGTCAAATTTAATACATTTTCAAGAGTTAAGTTATTTAACCACAATATTATAGTAAAATTAATGACATATTGAGTACAAGCAAGTCCGATATACAGAAAAGTGTTTAAACAATAAATAACTCAAAATGAATATAATATGAATTTAACATATTGTATTCTTTTATATGTATTTTTAGGATATTTGTACGTATCAACACCAGCTACAAAACCCTTATAAATTATTTTCAATTCTATATGCCAAAACGTACTGAGCTTATTTTGCAGAATATTTGTAGGGTGATAGTATAGGATACAGATCTTATGATAGTAGAATATTGACAGTACGATGGGGTATGATATTTGAATATTGACAATATGAAATAACTTTTAAAAACAAAATTCTCAACTTATAACTCTCGAAATTGTCAAACAAAATTACATAAATAGGCTAATGAGAGTCTTATGCATGTTGACCAGAAAGTTGAGGGATCTTTTGACAAGGTGGAAGAGAAAAGATTATATCTCACAACAGATCTACAACCAACTATATGTGAGTGATGATATTCGTCTGGGGGGTTATGGTTTACCAAAGATCCATAAAGTGGAAGTACCGCTCAGAATCATCGTGTCTGCTATTGATAGCACATTATATCCATTAACTTCCTTTTTGCACAAAATTATTTTCAAAGTGAGCTGTGATTCTCCTAGCTATGTTAAAAATAGTTTTCATCTAACAAGAATGGTAGATAACATTTCTCTCGATGACAATTATATTCTGATTTCATTGGACGTAGTTTCGCTTTTTACCAACATTCCCATAGACCTAGCTCTTGACAGTGTTAATCGCAGATGGCCTTCTATCTGCAAAAAAATTAATATTCCTAAAAACGAATTTATAATTTCTCTTAAATTAGTATTTGAATCGGCATTTTTCTCCTTTGACAATATTATCTATAGACAAAAATTCGGCATGCCGATGGGATCACCCCTGTCACCCGTTATTGCCGATATAGTACTGCAAGACTTGAAAAGGAAAGCGTTGGATAATGTAAATTTCAACAAACCGCTCTATGTGAGATATGTGGACGACATCGCAATTGCAGTTCCTTGTGATAAAACATCTGAGGTTTTACATACGTTTAATTGTTTCCATCCACGTTTGCAGTTCACAATGGAGATAGGTGGCTCCACATTGAATTATTTAGATATTACTTTGATCAAAAATAATAATAAGGTAGAATATGATTGGTACCATAAATCCACTTTTTCCGGACGATATTTGAATTTCCTTTCCCAGCATCCACTTTCTCAAAAAAAGGGCACTGTTATAGGCATGGTGGATAGAGCCTTTTTATTGTCTGTGCCAAAATTTCACAAAAAGAATTTAATGATTGTAATTGAAACGCTACTTATGAATGACTATCCGTTGGATTTCATATTTAACGTAATTAATTATAGACTAAAATCTCTTGTACACAAAAAAACTTTCAAACAAAAAATAACACAGAGACCGATAATGAACACGAAAAGAAAATTTTGATTCACGATTCCATACCTAAATAAGATATCTGACAGATTCAGGGGTGTAGTTAAGAACCTTAATGTGAGTCTTGCATTTTTTAGCCTTAACAAACTTAGTTGTTTTATTAGAGCACAGAAAGATTGCCTGACCACTTTTCTAAAAAAGAATGTAATATATAAAATAAAGTGCAGTGATTGCGATGCATCTTATGTTGGTCAAACGAAGCGCACTTTGATGACAAGAATTAAAGAACATAAGAATGACATTTGGAAGCGCAATGGCAATCTTTCTGTTGTCAGTGAGCACCGCTTGAATTTGAAACATGAATTTGATTGGGAAGGTGTAGATATCATGGATTCAGAGAGGTGATTATATAGACGACGCGTGGCTGAAATGCTTTACATTAAGCTACAAAAGAACAGTTTAAATCTTCAATCAGACATGGAATTTCTGCATGACTCATATTTACCCATCCTTGAAAGCTTGCAGTAATTGACTAAGTTAATTTACTTTCTTTTTTGTTTATAAAATAATTTGATTAATCAGTGGGCCACTGTGTTGTTTTCTGTACCGTTAGATAATTTATTAATTTAAATAGTTTGCGCAGACGTATTACGTATTGATAGCTTATTACTACACAGTACACATATTTGACTTTGTGTTCGTTGTTCAACTACGGTCCGCTGACACGTATAGAGGTATAATACACTGACGAAATTGACATCTCGATGTAATGTGTGATATAGATGTAACCTGTAATATCGATTTAATTTAAGTTCTTCATGTTCGAGCGGGTGAGTTTCTTATTCATCTTCGAATTCATATAATTATAAATCTAATAATGGCAATGTTTTAATCATTTAGAAAATTTCTTCTATTCAATTGCCACAAGACCCGTTAATCTTGTAGACAAAAGAACTGAATGCAGGGATGGATTTGCCACTCACTTGCTCAAATTAGAAGATTTCTCTATTATCTATTTTGTTTCAATGAAGATGGCCCGAATGATGGCTGAAACATATGAAGATTAATGTATAAGTATTATGTATTAAATATTTTATTGCACAATTCATCGGAAACTTGACTCTCATTAGCCTATTTATGTAACTTTTAGAAACTCGCTTTTGTTATATAAAATAAAAAATAATTTTTGATACATTTTCTAGCTTATCCTTACCTGTGGCGTTAGAATGTGTGTACAAGTATTCTAAAATATATAAAAGAATAACGCAATTGTTATGTAATATCCCAATTTTGTACACACTCATTCAATGATATTTATGTTGATATCTAGATTTGTAGTCTAGTAAAATTACGCATAAGAAGTTAAAATTCTAAAATTAAATTTTATTGTAATTATTTACCTGTTCACGTAAATCCTCATCGAGATTATAACTAGACAATTTGTGAAGAATTGCTATTGTCTCATTTATCTGAAATTATATCAACATAAAACGAAAGTTTGTAGTAAATCTGAAAACTTTGTATTCAGTGAATAAAATTTCAAATAAAACTTTGACATAATGTAATTTCATTCTTGCTTGTGCTTATTATACTAGTTATAAATAGTTATTAATGATTTTGATCTATTATAATATATACCTTATTATAAACAGTTTGACATATGTAGTGTGATGTACAAAATAACAAACGTATACAATCAATCCGATAATTATTCGAATTATCCAATTACGCAGCTTTTGATATTTCTTTGGCGTTCCGAAAGCTTCCAACGTGTGGTCTACTGTAGCAAGTTCACGTAAACATATTTTCAATTCCTTTAAAAAAATTATATTGATCGATTAGGTGACACGAACAAAATTATTGTAATTTTATATTTGAGTAAAAATGGTTATTGCAAAGTTTATACGGAATGTGATAAAGAGTTACATTGTATTAAATTAAGTATTAAAATTGATCTGTTAAAAGAAACTTTTTTTAAATTTAATTTAGTTTATTGCAAAGCGCTATGGAGAAGATTACACGTTAAAAGAGTAATAAACATAAATAAAAAATATGATACGATAGACTGTAGTAGCTTGCAAATGGTTACACGTCAGCAAAACTGCTGTTACAAAGCTTACCAGCAACAAAAAACCGCAACTAAGCCAACGATGTTCTGAGTGATGAAACAATAGTTAAAATCATATACATACGCACGCGCGCACACACACACACACACACACACACACACACACACGCAAGCACCTACATTTACCAGTTACATCAGTCTTGTTTAAAATACTGTGAGTGACGCGATAAAACGTGAGGCAGCAGAAGGAAAACAGGACAAAGAGGGAACGGTTTTAATTGATATAGTAAGAGAATTACAACATTTGACGGCGGTGTAGGAGAAGCAGCACGTAACTTAGTAGAACAATGAATGGGAAAGATAAGCATTGGTACCTGGTGACAAGAGGGTTAAAAGTAAAATGCTCAGCGTTCAATTGAAGGATGCGTCGCAAATATAAGGGAGTATTGGAGCGAAGGAGATAAAAAACGAGACAGCATAG
>NW_017295581.1:52689-53726 GCF_001594075.2 Trachymyrmex cornetzi
TTGTTGATTAAGAGCCAGAACGTAGACGACATCGACGTAATCAAATAACGAAATAACGCATAATTGAGAAGTGAGGAGTTTTTGAGAATAGGAAAGGATGTGGTGAAGGGAAGGCGATAAAGAAGATGTAGACAGGTGTATGCAGCCCGACTCTTGACGGCCACGTGTGAATCGAATACGAAGATTCGACATGGACACCAAGAATTTCAATAGAGGAGGAGCGAGGAATTGGAACAGAGTTAAGAGAAATATTGAAAGATTGAATACGAGATAATAATGTTGAGGAACCGACAATAAGCAAGGATGATTTATAGGGATTTAGATGCAGCGAATTATTAGTAGAGACCATTCGGCAATATATTATAACAACGAAATTCAACTGCGCGTTAAGGGGATCCTAAAGCAAAGCTCGACCTCAGACGAAATCGCTAGATGTCGCACCGCGCGCGGCATATCGACATGTCTTTTTATACTACTACGGCAATATCTCACTTAACTGTGATACACGCAGTCACACATACGTGTCAATTTTCGTACAACGAATTCGTCGCGATAAAGCGTCTAAATCTAATTCTAAGAACTCGACATTGTATGTTCGTGGAAATTATGTGTTTGGGAACTATTATTTTGTACGTTCGGGTTGCAAAGCTTTCATATCAAGCAAATGTTGTCACGACTTGACAGCTGAGACGCCATGTTACACTAAGAAATGGTAAAAAATATATTGATTTCGAAATTTTTAATCATTTTCAGCGTAGGCTCTACTTCACAAACACTTATTAATGCGTATACTTTAATCCTGGAAAAGGATTTTCGAATCTGTGAAAGAGAAAAAGAGTATTCGTTACACAAAAATTATACGTGTTTAAGTCGGTAATACAGATCTTTAGGATCCCCTTAAGAGTCTGCGCGCTATTTAGCGCGATTAGCGGTAATTGTTATTGTTGAGGATGGTTCAAAACGTTACCTGAAACGTACAAATCTAATTTGTTATTCACAATTAATTTTTGCGCAAGATAGCATCTAGCTCAGAGACT
>NW_017295581.1:54142-54945 GCF_001594075.2 Trachymyrmex cornetzi
GTTGAAGGTAACGAAAGCCTTTTATAAAAACTTTTCATAAATTTGTATTTGCCTATAATTGTGAATTTAAGACTCCTTTAATGCCATCAATTAAAAATACTACTAAACAAAAGAAAAGTAACATTAAAAGATCAAGTATTATTATATACCATAGTAATCGGGAGAAAATTTTAAATTTTTACCTTAAAACGGCAGATGTTGATGGGAATTAATATAATGGTGATCAACAATATGATCTGTAAGATGTATATTGTTTTCATTTCTAAACTAACGATGTAATATGGATAGTAAAAAAAGTACGTAAGAAGGCTCCATTTGGCTAAACCATACAGGCAAGTGATATACGTCCTAGATTGTCCAAGAGGATATTCGAAAATGGCCAAATTGCAGAACGCGCCAGTGGTCATTAATGGTGCCAGCGCTCTTTCTAGGGTCATAGTTTCCGAGTCGGCTAGCATTTTAACTGAATTAGTTTTTGCTGCTCGAAGTACAAACACGTTTTAATACTTTTTATAAGATTTTTAGAAATAGATTCCACAGTTTCTCTAGAAACTTTGTGAGAACACACTGTAAGAACTACACTATAAGATATGTACACTGGGATATATAACGTATGTAAGTGCCGTTCAACAAGTATTGAACAACAGAATAGACACACAGATAATCTAGATTAGATTGCCTTTCTTTTCATAGAATATTTATTTATAGGTCGATTAAGGCTACTAGTTATGGATCACCTTGAAAAAAAAATTTATATTTTTATCTAGAACGATATCAAACATTTAATGAAATATTTAATAGTT
>NW_017295581.1:55077-57062 GCF_001594075.2 Trachymyrmex cornetzi
AAATGCTTTATATATCCTTTTTGGATTTAATTTCAATTGAGCATGATATTGACTTTTTTCATGAAATCTAATGCTCTTTACTATCTCCTGTAAAAGACATAAAGCAATTCTTATGATATTACACTTTGAATTAATTTTTTCCTACTTTATGTCTCACGTTTTATTATTTAACGACGTTAATAAAATATGCAGAGCTATTGCTAATAAATAAAAAATAATTGACGCTTGAAAAAGCTAAGCAAATGATAAAAAAAAATTTTGATATGCATTATTTAATAAGTAAATGCTATAATTACTTAAATATATAACGCTATAATTAATTAAATATATAATGTCGTATAACGTATGTATATATATGCCGTTCAACTAGCAAGTATTGAGCGACAGAATGTGCACATAGATAATCTAGATTAGATTGCATTTATTATTGCGGAATATTTGCATTTATTATTACGGAATATTATTAAAGTATTATGAAGGATAAACAATTATATACGTAACTATACTTACAACATTATGGCCCGTATTCAAAACGCGCTTTCATCGATAAAAGCGCACTTTTATCTCTGAAATTCTATAATATACGTGACGTAAAATATAGTATGTTAGCATGCTAACATCGTTGTAAGCGCGTTCTGAATACGGGCCTATGTCTTTATAGTAGGTACAAATGCGTTTAATGGATGCTTTTTATTCGTATGGCTTTTAAAGACACGTATCGATTTGTGTTGAAGGTGATAACTTTAGTAAAATATTTTATATATTGAAGTTATACGCATAATCCGGGAAAAAAGATTTCTTATATATTTATATATAAGTATAAAATATTAAAAATGTGTAAATATAAAATTGTATAAAATTATCTATAGTTATAAAAAATTAACATATGTGTGTTATGTACAATTATATGTATGTAAGACAAGAATTTTGTAATAATTTTTTGTGATTTCTTTCTAAAAAAGTATTATAAGATTGATTAAAATCAAAATATTATTTTATTAAAAATATGTTGCCATATTATAATCCTTATAATAATAAATCAGTTTCCAATAGCAATATGTTATAAGTTACTGTTTTAATAGTACCATATAATTTTGAACAAGGACTTCCAATTGGGATAAAATCTCCCGGTGTAACCGGGATCAACCTTACAACGAATCAAATCAACGATAAAATTCGATTTTATAAGCTTGGTTGGGTAAATCGTCGATGGATAATCTCGAGAAAGAGAAATTTGTTCTCTCTCGTGTCTGTTCTGGTATGTGAAAACATTTGTCTCTTGTCTAATAATTCGGTCATATATAATCCTTTTTTCATAATCTTCATTATTTTCATCCAAACAAGCATCAAATAATTTTCCTTCATTTGCAAGATACGCATTGAGTCACAAATAACGTAATATATTTAAAAAATACCACTTTAACACAAGTAATAAGTATATTACTTGAGATATGGGTATTTGAATCCACGAGATACCGTATTCTCCACGTACGAATGCTACTGGAAATCATATTCTATTAGCTATCGCCTTGAAAAGCATAGCCCGATCGAAGTAAAAATCAACATGAAATTGCCCAAGCGGAATCCTGCTCGTTTCTAAACATTCTTTAATTTGCTTCAAATGAATTTCAAGTTGCTGGTCGATGCATCTATTTCGCCGCTGAATCGACACCAGACATTTGACGCGCCACGAATACAGCTGACATCTTTGCACGTGAGAGAACGTTTTGGATATCTTCGATCTGTATTTCTTTCTGTCGCTGGGCTGTGTATTATAAGTTATTTCATATAAGAATTTGTTTGTATAATAAATGGGATACATGAATTATTTTAAATAACATTTTTAGAAGCTCTACTAACACATTTTTGGTTCTTTTGCTAAGAGCATGTTAGAAATGTTCTTAAATTTCATTAACTTTTAAGTTACATAATTGAATTTAATTTGAATTTGATTTCATGACATTGCATTAAATTTAATGTATTTG
>NW_017295581.1:57192-57510 GCF_001594075.2 Trachymyrmex cornetzi
TCATAAAATTTTATTAAAAGTACATTAAATTTCATAAATTTAATGTACACGTTCATTACATTTAAGTAACTACTGTAACTTAATTTTCAGTTAAATCCATCATTACTTTTAATTTCATTCATAACCACCAGCTTCATTTACACGTAAAGGAAGCTTGTGGTTACATTTCTAACAGTGATATACGTTTAAAGAGTTCCATATATTCAGAAAAATATGGATCGCATTGCAATCGACCAAACTTCGATTCGAGCTACGCATTTATGTCTCCTACAAACAAACACAATTTTTTAAAATAATATTCTCTTTTATTAATCCTCC
>NW_017295581.1:57542-62059 GCF_001594075.2 Trachymyrmex cornetzi
AGAAATGAATGAATGGAATGAGCTGATGTATTTGAAGGATTTCATTGCTCTTTCATCCTGTTTATTATTTTTCTTACATAACAAGCCAAAGAGACTTTTTAAATCATTTCTTATATCGCTACAGTTCTTTGTACAATAATTAAGAAGGTTACAATTGTATAGTTATAGAAGAAAGAAATAAAGAAAAAAATTTCTGAAATAATAAATAAAATTATTCCTGTTTTTATACCTTAGTGTATACATAATTTGAATGGCATCCTTGAAAGGTTGATTCACGTAGGACATCTCGTCATCATATATATACAAATAAATGTATTTGGGATATTTTCTTAAGACTACAATTTTATATTTCTACTAACAATGACTAATTAAATAACTTAATTAAAAGAACTATCGATAAGTATTAAAAAAAATATGTTCGTTTAAATTTTAATACTTTCTACTCTAAGTAGTTTCTCTTTATCTAATTCGTAGTTTCTCTTTATTAGAATCCTATACGAAACGAGAAATGACATTGATGTTCTGATTGGCAATTAGTATTCTGATTGGATATTCCTTTTAAAGTATGGCACTTTGCAAAGAAGCTATTTGATGAAAATTAGTTCAATATATAATGTACGAATTAACGAGAAAAAAAATATTCTGAAATTGGATACAAAGTTTAAAGAAAAAAAAGTCCCTCCATAGTACGCTTCTATTCTATGGATGTAGTACAGAGGCGAACCACAACTATTTTCGACGATACGATTTTATCGATAGTGTCAGAAAATGTATGTAATCACGTAGTCCCCAAACTGAAAATGGATGTACTGGCGGTAGCGTACGGGTGATTTTAATGTCACTAGATTTATAAAATATTGTAATTGATTTCAGAAATGTTACGACAAAGTGGCCGAAGTGCACATAGTACACGATTTCAAGTACACATTGGGTCAACGTTGTGACGCGTACTTTCGTGTTCCTGAACAGTTCTGAGCTATACTTACACAAATCTTTCGTGTACTTTTATGCACAAAACTTCTACAACAAATAAATCCGTATTAAACTAAAGAACACATAAATTAAGCACTCCTACATATTCTTTTGGTCATAAATAAACTAATTACAATTCAACAACATTAATTTACATACTCGACGGCTTCATTTTCACAAATAAAGTACGTATATATGATGCGTAAATTTGAAATGGCCGCATTTTACGAAAAAATGAATGCGAGTTGCGGTACTTTATAAATCTAGTGACTACGGGTGATTTTTAAAATCACTAGATTAACAAAGTAGCACAATTAGAAAATTCACAATTAACGCGGACCGGAGAGCGGGACTGCCGAGAACTGCGGTGAAGAGAATGTCGAGAGGACACACGAGGACCAGGACGTCGAGAGTGAGGCGAGCGTCGCGCGTGTAAAGCTACCGACCGCGACCGGGGTACGTCGCCGGATGGATCGCACGGAAGCGAGCTCGCACCGTGAAGATAGACTGGCGTAATGGCCGCCGTGTAGAGCCGCGGAATCGCGAGCCATGTGCCATTCTCCCGAGCAATGGAAATGTTTAGTTGTCGCGTTTCGAGAATTGAGTCGGGGGGAGACCTTTGACTGTCGCATTTGGAGAATTAGAGTTGTGTAGAGATTATCGAGGGCCGAGTCGCGGTCGCCCCCTTGGCCACAGTCATTAGTTGTAAGTTTTCGTGTTGTCGCGTATTGTTGTGAATTGTCGGATCGCGTAAAAACGCCTATTGTAGTCGCGTTGTCGTGCATTGTTGTGTCGCGTAGAAACGCTCGCTGTAGTTGCGTTATCGAGTCGTGTACTGTTGCGTTAGAACGCTTAAGGGTCCTCTATATAGAAGTCGTAGACGGTCATGGAGACTTAAATCGTAGGAAACTGACCAATTCCAATCGAGTATTCTCCTTATATTTGATTGTGATTGGTTGGTTTCCTACGATTTAAGACTCCACGACCATCTACGACTTCTATGTAGAGGACCCTTTCCTGCTGCGTCGTCGAGCAAAGTTCACTCCCGATTGTTGCGTCTCGAATAGAGTCAGTTTCCGGGATTTGCGTGGACGAGCAGAGTCGCGCCGCATAGAGACGCTTGTTATAAATGCGCCGCACTCTCGCCGTGGCGCCGGCCGCGCTGGCGTTGCGTGTCGGGAGGCTGGGGGTACAACGGATACGGGTTCTTGCCGGTTGAGAAGGGCGTTTGACACCGTCAGAAGTTACCGCGGGGAACCGAGGAGCTCGTGCTGTAGCGTATGACCGGCGTCCGGCGTTAGAGATAAGATGGCGACTCTGTGCGAGTACCGAGAGTATAGAGTAGCGCAAAAGAGCGAAGCTCCGGAGATCACTTGTAATTGCGTCGCCGCGCCGATGACATTAGTGTTACTTTATCATCTTTTTCCAAATATACTTGTTTTTATTATTACATCCTCGCGTATATTATTCTTGTAGCTTATCTCTCTCGCCCTCCGACAAATTTCCCACACCTCTTGCGACCCACCCCTGTCGTCGAGAATTGGTTACGGGCAAAAGTAAGGAGATTTTGGAAAGAGTGGCATGCTCTCTCGTGCCTGACGCCCGACTCTGCAATAAAAATTACGATTTTGGCCGACCATCCGCCTAGCTATCGCAAAATTTGGTTACCGAGAGGAAAGAAACACTTTTGTAAGAGGAGAACGAAGAACACGCGACGAAGTTGTGCCGTTGCTCGCGAGTGCGGTTACAATATATAGAAATAGTTGAACGTAACACCTCTAGATGGAGTTAGGATCTAAACAGTTTCACTTTTTTAACCGGGAGATATCAATCTATCTTATATATGATCTGTGGTTTCGTCATCTCATTTTTTCAACTCTGCGCCTCTCAACTAATTTCTTAGAATTTTGGAATAAGATACTGCTGTAAAATTTTTTTTCATATATTGACATGTGTATTAATAAATATGTGAAAAATTAGAATTGTACGTCTTATAGTTTTCTATAAGAAAAATTCCAAAAAGGTCTTATTTTTAGTGTGGTTACTGGAACGTACTCTTAACTAACGTACCACAAGATGAAGGTAAATAAATTTCATCAGATGAATTTTAATAAATCTTATATTATTGCAATTTAACAATTAAAAGTAAATAAGATTTATTTATTATTGATATTACATTCCGTTTATTAATATTAAAGTAACCATTGATTCAACAAAATTTGTGTTATATGTATATTGTCAACGCTGCCGTACACTTTATCGCGCATTATTAATTTTTTAATTATGCTAATACGTAATAATATTATTTTTATTGCATTTTGAATTGCAGTGATAATTGTAACATGCTCTAAATACATAATAACAAAATTACTCGTTCATTGGATAAATTTTTCGATAACTATACCCGCAGAATATCTCGTTGATCGAACATGTCTCTCTGTAAATTATTACGCCTTTTCGTTTTATGCATAATGTTCTTTGTTCATAGAATGTAAACAAGGATAAATGATGTATCATGCACTCATAATCTATGAGGTACTTACGAAACAATATATAACATAGAGAAATTCAAATTTAATCCTATCGTTACAACTTTCAAAATTTCTATAAATTTTTCTCAAAATTATATTGACGACTGAAAGAGAAGACGTTTTCTCATCAACCATGGTACATACTATTTTGTTCCAATTCACTACAGAAAACAACACGACGACATAAAACAATACAGCATATTCGCCCGATTTGTGTCGACCGACACAATAATTGGACTGCTATAGTGCGCCGAGATTAAAATTAATCATGAATCTGATCTATATTCAAAAGAACCGTAACCCCAACCAAGCTGAAAAATATTTAAAAAATCTTAATAATATAATACCTATAATATAATTCTAATTTTAGATTTAAAATATCGATTCCAGTCATAACAACCAGAAATTATTTTTGATTGTTATGGCAAAATCGGAGATTTTGGTTCAAATAAAATGCATTTAATTATACACGCGCGCGCGTATCTTACTCATATCAAACCATAATCAAACAAAATTTCTCAAGCTTTACTGCGAGAATAGAAGGTCTGTTATATACCTGCGAAACAGTGATCCTAACGGACAAAATTGTGGGATACGCCTGAAAAAAGTATGCTATTATTATACTTAAAACAGTTTTGTTAACCCTCTCGCTCAGAAAGCAAACGGTCCGTCGGAATACCGCCATAGATCGGACCCCGCGCCGAAAGCGTACACATTATATGTGGACAGTTTATGACGTTTAAAATTTTATTTTACGCCCGAACAGCATGAACGACGCTACCTTGACATGTTTTTGAAAAAAAAGGGTTGTCCCTTAAAACAATATAATTATAATATAATATATTATAGGACCGTACATGTGATAACACAAACTATAGAATCAAAGCCTTACACGGTCTAGCTGGATCTTAATGCTTGTATGATTCTTATGTGAATTTATATACTACGTATGTAGTCCCACAGAAACGCGCGCCGAAAAATTTCCGGTCTTGAAACGCTAACTCTACTAAACTA
>NW_017295581.1:62404-62964 GCF_001594075.2 Trachymyrmex cornetzi
GCCAAAAGTGTACACATTATATGTGGACAGTTTATGATGTTTAAAATTTCATTTTACGCCCGAACAGCATGAACAACGCTACCTTGACATGTTTTTGAAAAAAAAGGATTGTCCCTTAAAACAATATAATTATAATTTCTTTGTAAACCGTTATTTAATTATCCCTTCCATATCATTGGCTTTATAGGTATCAATATACTACCATTACTAATTATGTTTAAATATACATCATTTGATAAATTCAGTGTTACCAACGCTTGGTATATGGCTATTCGGAAGGGTTTGACGTAACTTGTACTATAAGGAACACTATAAATTATTTGGCTGTATCTAGCGTTCGTCTGTACGGATCGCTTCGTGGATGACGAACATAGCCAGCGTTAGGAGCGAAAAGGTTAAATACAAAAGAATTAACTGTAAAGATAATCTTGAATACGTACTATTTTATATATACATATTTATTAAATTTTATATATATACATTATGCAACAAAATTATCGCAACAAAATTTTTCATCAAAATTTTGCTATTTTTTAAATGCGCATAACTCGGTCAATTTT
>NW_017295581.1:63096-64256 GCF_001594075.2 Trachymyrmex cornetzi
GTTTTGATAAAGGCCAAGCATTTTTTTTCTTAAAAAATTTGATTGTTTGACGCGCTCTACCTGGATTACCCAGATTTTTTTCCGAAAACACCACATAAACCATTGTAAAGTGCAGTTTTCAAAAAACAATTTGAAAAAAAACTCGAGTCTCTACGATTTTTTTTGACCGAGTAATGTCATTTTGAAGTTATTCGGCCGTTTTTAACTAATATCGCGATAGAGTCAAATGTCAAAACCTCGTTATGGAAAGAATCCGTATTGAACATTAATTTTATTATGCAAGTGAATACTAATAAAAAAATACAGAAAAGCACACACAGGATATTTTATTTTCTGATTAAAAATGCCTCTGCTTACTGAAATTCAATCTGCTCAAATTGTGGCCCTGCTAGAGGCGGGATTGAGTCAGAGCGCCGTAGCAATAAGAATGGATATTTATAGCGTGTTTTTAGTCGGTACCAAGAAACAGATTCTTATCGTCGGAGGCCTGGTCAAGGTCGATCTAGGATAACTACGAATCGGGAGGATCGCAACATTGTCAATGAAGCTCTGCGCGTCCCAACAAGGGTTGCACGACAAGTCGGGAATGAAGCTTTACCAGGCAGACGAATTAGTACCCAAACGATAAGAAGACGCCTTCAAAAAGAGGTTTAAGATCACGAATTCGTGCTAGAGTGCACATGTTGACAACAGTGCATCGGCGAACTCGTCTACATTACGCCCGTACTCATCGAAACTGGACGGCCAGACAGTGGAGAAATGTGTTGTTTACATACAAATCTCGATTTTGTCTGTTTGGGAATGATGCTAGGATCCGAATTTGACGACGTAAACGAGAGCGCTTTGAAGCGATCATCCAACTCGAGCGTTCAGTGGAGGATCTGTTATGGTATGGGGTGAAATATCAATGAACCATCGAACAGATCTAGTGATTCTCCAACCCCCAGGATTCACAGCAGTACGTTACATAAACGAAGCTTTGCGTCCTTGCGTGATTCCAATGCGTCGACGAATAGGCCGAGATTTCATCTTGATGCAAGGAAATGCACTTCCTCATGTTGCGAGGGTAACTCGTGAGTAATTGGCAGTAAATAATATAAGTAGATATACTAGGAGGGTTCTAAGCCGGGTCCTCTGAGGGGAGTGCGGGGCGCGGGGGG
>NW_017295581.1:71608-71817 GCF_001594075.2 Trachymyrmex cornetzi
GTATATAAATGTATTTATGTATGTATATATACGTTTATTATATACTTTTATACTTTTATTTAAAATAGGACATACCCAGCAGATAAAATTATATCCAAAGTAAAAATGTCCCAAGCCAAATTTTACCTCTCTCTGTTTTATTTGCAACATAAACTGCCAAATCTAATTGAAATAAATAATTTAATAAGCGTTAAATATATACTATTATT
>NW_017295581.1:71932-72356 GCF_001594075.2 Trachymyrmex cornetzi
ACTAGTCGCAGCGGCCGTGTTGAAATCGTGACGTCAGAAGCGAGGAATGACACATTAATTTATAACAATTAATAAAACCATAAAATATGTATTACAGGCAATAAGTGTCGACATTGGTTATCAATCAGCGCAATTTTTGTTAATACTAAAAATATAAACCTAAACATTGAACGTTTGAGTCTTTATCAGCAATCTTTCCTCCTAGCGCAACGATTGGAATATTGCATGACAAAATGATATCTCCAACATTTTTCCTCTCAAAAATTGAACCGTTTACTGTTGTGAGGTAAGTCGTTGCACTAGGGGACCGATTTTGTATCTTCAATCAAGGTGAAAATTACAAAAGTGAACAAATTTACTAGGTATTGACCAATGAAATTATCAGTATTCTAGTAAATTCACTCACTTTTGTAATTTTCACCTC
>NW_017295581.1:72581-74496 GCF_001594075.2 Trachymyrmex cornetzi
AATCTATAAAAACTTATTAGTTTTTTATTAATTTGTAATTTCTTACATTAATTTATATTGCACGCCATTTTTAAATAAAGACAATTTGATGAATCAAAATGAGGAGATCGCTTTAAAACACTTGTAAAAATCAATGAAAAATGTCCTGTCCTCCCAGGACAGTAAATGGTCGTAAAAGGCACGTAAAGTGAGCCTATATTCGAGCAGTAACAAATGGTCTGACAGATGTTGAAACGAGTAAAACGTACGTTTCTACATATAAAATTCCAAGATAACTTTAGTTCTCATCGATAATTACGACTTTGAGAAGTACGAGACAAGTCACATTTTCACACACAAATAATAACGAAATGGCATGCAATATAAATTAGTCATCAAAACGTCACTTTTCCACATCTAAAAATTTAGCCATTTATCGTGGTGCGGTGCTGTAACACTACGCTGTAAAGGCCATGGCACATAAAAAAACTTAAAACGTAAGACTTAAGCAGTAACGAAATCAACATGTTGGATTCGTTATTGCTTACGTATGGTCTTACGGTCTCTATTGTGATTGGTCGATTCGCTTACTGCTTAAGTCTTACGCCTTAAGTTTTTTTATGTGCCATGGCCTTTAGACATTACAATAAATGACTATCGGTTTCGCCAGACCGTCGTCTGAGGGTCCGCGCACAAAAATGGTCGGAACTGTTTCCGATTGAGTGGTAATTGTAAGTCATTGTCGTAGGTCAACGCACAATGAGTGTCAAAGTCAATCCATTTTTTAGTTTCAAAGTAAAGCGTTCATATTAATGTTTGAATTTATTGTTACTATATAATAAATTAAATATGAGTCAAATTTAATACATTTTTAAGAGTTAAGTTATTTAACCAGAATGTTATAGTAAAATTAACGATATATTAAGTACAAGCAAGGCCGATATACAGAAATGGTTAAACAATAAATAACTCAAAATGAATATAATACAATACTATGAATTTAACAAATTGTATTCCTTTATATGTATTATATTTTTAGGATATTTGTACGTATCAACACCAACTACAAAACCCTTATAAATTATTTTCAATTCTATATGCCAAAACGTACTGAGCACAAGAGTTAAGTTATTTAATAATAGAATGTAACTGCCTATTATGGTCGGAGCTGGATCTTTGTTGCTTTAAATAATTCAATCTTGAATTACTAATATATACTATATATGTACTTGCATATATACCATATTGTAGTAAAAACATTTGCAGAATATTTGTAGTGCGATAGTAGGATACAGATCGTATGATAGTAGAATATTTACAGTACGATGAGGTATGATATTAGAACGTTGATAATGTGATATAACTTTTAAAAACTCGCTTTTGTTATATAAAATAAAAAATTTTCGAAACTTTTTCTAGCTTGTCCTTATGTGTGGCGTTAGAATATGCGTACAAGTATTCTAAAATATACAATAGAATAACACAATTGTTATGTAATATCCCAATTTTGTACACACTCATTCAATGACATATGTGTTGATATCCAGATTTTTAGTCTAGTAAAATTACGCATAAGAAATTAAAATTCTAAAATTAAATTTATTGTAATTATTTACCTGTTTACGTAAATCCTCATCGAGAATGTAACTGGACATTTTGTGAAGAATTGCTACTGTCTCATTTATCTGAAATTATATCAACATAAAACGAAAGTTTATAGTAAATCTGAAAACTTTGCATTCAATGAATAAAATATCAAATAAAACTTTGACATGTGTAATTTTACTGTTGCTTGTGCTTATTATTCTAGTAATAACTAGTTATTAATTTATTTGTTCTAATATAATATATACCTCATTATAAACAGTTTGACATATGTAGTGTAATGTGAGAAATAAAATGGTCCTCAAAACGAAATTAAAACACACACATAAAT
>NW_017295581.1:74734-75610 GCF_001594075.2 Trachymyrmex cornetzi
GAAATTATATTTTTAACGTAGAATTCGATATAAACTGTAGGGTTTTATTACTTGCGGTTCACAACGTATGATTATTTCGCCTAATTGAAATTATTCTTATAATGTATAAACATATATAAGGTGTCTCATATCAACCGTTGCATCAAATTATCAAAAAACGATACGAAAAAGTGTATTTCAGATAAAAGTGGAACGATTTCAAGGATGACATAATATTTTTAATACTTTTTGAACATATTCTGCTATATCGTTCTTTTTTTTAGGAGAAGATCGAGGCATCTAAAAGATGTTACCGTACAATTTAAGGATGTATTAGACACACAGTCCCTGCAAAGGAAATTAAATTTGGAAGTATGTTTAATATTTTCATTTCATATAAAATATATACATTTGAAAGTTGTGTGAATTCATTTTTGTGAATTCATGTTGTGTGAATTCATTTTTGTGTGAATTCATTTTCAGGAATTCATTTTTTTCTGAGTTTAAAATTCACTTTCTTCTTAAAAGATCCACTTTTTCTCTGCTTTATCATATTCTAACTTAGCTACTTTTTTCTTAAAGTAATTTCGTTTTGGAAGCAGAATATTTGTGTCTTTAAGGTAGAGAATTTGTACTGTAAAGCAAGGAATATGTGTATTAAAGGAGAGAATTTGTGTTTCAAAGCAGAAGATTTATCTGTTTTACTCCACCTTGAAAGAAATGAAGTGTTAAAGATATGTTAATATCATCAATTTTATTTGAAAATATATGTCAAGATTATTGCAATTGGTGAAAGACGTCGCTAATTTTTTAAAGTTATACCAAAAAAATACTTAGGCACAATGAATAATTCTGTTAAACAAACAAGTATATGTTATCTTTACACCTGATTTATCT
>NW_017295581.1:76317-76962 GCF_001594075.2 Trachymyrmex cornetzi
ATGAAATTGCTAAGCAATTGTTAAAAACATTATACAAATGCATTTTAACTAAGTTTTTAGTTTTGAGGGAAAAAAATTCGATTTTTGTTTGATTCTTTAAAAACTTAGTCTTCAGAATATACCACAAAAACGTTTTTTGGGAGAAACCGAAATTGTCCAAAATATACGAGACAAAATGACGTTGTATTTGAGACCACTCGATCAATTCAAATAGCGCGCTCCAATCAATTACTGTTATTACCAGCGCTCGCCATTATTTATATTGAACCTTTCGAAACCATTGTAGAACGTTTCTATCTAATAGAACAGAGTTTCGTTCCCTTCTGAATGTCACTTTCGCTCCTAACGGAAAACGGAGTGGTACTTGTCCTAAAATGTTTCAGAACTTTATTCGCGTTTTTCCCGAATCCGGTTCTTCGAATATGGTAATCAAGATTCCAAAAGGCTATTAGTCCGACTGACTTCTACTTTTACGGTTATACTCAGAGAACATATCATTATCGCACAAACTAGAATTAATAGTCTACGTTAATTTTCCTATTTTTTTGAATGTCGAATAAAAAGGAAAAAATGAAAATATTCGAATTATTTTTTCAAACTGCGTAGCGTCAATTCAATCATAATATAACTACTTGTTGACATGCG
>NW_017295582.1:0-279 GCF_001594075.2 Trachymyrmex cornetzi
GTTAACTATTGCTGACACCGCAAAATGGTACAGGACTTTTCGACTTAGTATAGTATGTTCTACTCACGTACGACACATTTGTCGGTAATTTCCAGACATCCTGCATAGTATTCGAAAATTATATTTTACGATTGGAAGAGCCTAATGATAGGTTTTGTAAAAATGAATTTTTTTTAATAAAATTATTTTTAAAGATAAGAACGCAGTCTTGCTTGTCTCTATATTGAACACGAAACTGATTGTATATAATATGTAACCATGTAGTATTTCAATAGTGCC
>NW_017295582.1:429-1027 GCF_001594075.2 Trachymyrmex cornetzi
ACTGATAAAATAAATCTCAGAGACGTCTAATCAGACGATACTGACAAAAATATCAAAAGCGTTTGTCTTGACTGTAATGGCAAAATAAACGCCAGAAATGTCTATTTTGACGGTACTGGTTTGTATTATTATATCCATGTTATTGTTTGTTATAAATGTCAGAAGCGTCTATTTCGACTGATAGAATAAATCTCAGAGACGTCTAATCAGACGATATACTGACAAAAATATCAAAAGCGTTTGTCTTGACTGTAATGGCAAAATAAACGCCAGAAATGTCTATTTTGACGGTACTGGTTTGTATTATTATATGCATGTTATTGCTTGTTATAAATATCAGAAGCGTCTATTTCGACAGTACTGATAGAATAAATATTAGAGACGTTTAATCAAACGATATTGAAATATAAAAATATCAAAAGCGTTTGTCTTGACTGTAATGGCAAAATAAACTCCAGAAGCGTGTATTTGAACGGTACTGGTTTGTATTACAAAATATCTTTGATCGCAATGCAAGCTCTACAAGTATGGAGAGTGATGCTATTGTTGAGGGGTTTAAAAATAGCATTGAAATGCATGAATTGATCTATAGAACGAT
>NW_017295582.1:1503-1745 GCF_001594075.2 Trachymyrmex cornetzi
TTTAAAACCTTACAACTTTGGTCTGAAACGTTTCATCTAAAAACGTTATTTAAGGCCCTTAGCATAAGGATGACCGTAACCAAGTCGTAGAACGTGAATAATCATAGGTCGTAGTCAACGCACTATATATATTTTGGCGTTCTATGTATATACGCCGATACAAGTACAATTCACATTTCTTTACGATTAGTTATAGCCATCTTTATGTTCAGCCCATAAATCCGGGGTCTCTTTGGATACCC
>NW_017295582.1:3811-4659 GCF_001594075.2 Trachymyrmex cornetzi
TCTGTCTCTTGCTTGAAAGCACCTTATGTATTGACAGATATTCTAACCTAAAAAGGCATTGGACATAACAACAAGTGCTATTACAACCATATTTCGATGAAATACTGTTAGTATTTTAAAAATCTATACTTTATATTACAGATTTTTAGTACTGGGTGTATATCTATTATAACGCGATATTATTCAAGTTTGTCGCGTCAAATACTCGAACAGACTTGTTGGAGTGAGTACGAGCTATGTGGTAGGCATGCGATAGCATGCGACATGAGGAAATTCGTTTGGCTTCAAGGCTAATGCGCTGTAGGACGCTCAGAGGGCGTAAGCGTACAGGCGTAAGTTTCTGAAAATCTATATTATCGACCTTGATTAACTTCGACCGTCACTCCAGCATCCCCTTAATTGTGCAAGTTTTGTTTAACGCTTTAATGCTTTTAAGTTGCTTTACTCTCTTATAAACACCTGCTTTATTTCTTTCCTTCCCTTCATTCCTTTGGAAATGTAAAAAATTATCAAATAGTTACGATTCATACGTGACTTATTAGACAATTTTTTACATTTCCTCCTGATGGAAGAAACCATCACCTTCCCGCGGTTTCCGTCGAGCAGTAATATGGACATGAACATTGATTTATTATTTAAGAATGTTTATAAAAGAATGTAACACATCTGTTATTTATTAATAGAGTTTTCGATTGGGCAAAAGTTAGTGCGCACCAGTGCGCACTCAGTTCACACCAACACTGGACGAGTTCCATGGGTTGCACTGAATAGTGCAAGTTCAAAAGAATACGCCAAGATTTTCAGTGCTAAAGCTGAAACTCATTTTTGTTCACTTTGAAGCAATGTTC
>NW_017295582.1:4729-5213 GCF_001594075.2 Trachymyrmex cornetzi
GAACACGTGACACTAGCCAAGTGCGCATTGGCACTGCCAATCGAACACGCTCTTGACACTGAGTGCAGCCAGTGCACCCCAATCAAAAACGCTATGATTGCATGTGCAGTCGTGTGTGTGTGATTTTGATTTGTAACATATTGAAATGAGTGAAAATGTGTGAAATAGTTCTAACACTTAACTCCTGTCCACGTTCCTCGCCAAGAGTGTGTTCCATATTTACCAAACTTTCAATTTTACAGCGCTTTTTCGTTTATTTTTCTGCGTTCTTAAACGACAATTTGTATAAATTTTCAGAAAGGCTAGAGTCAAGAAGAAGGGCATAAGTACCTATGGCTGAAGAGAATTTGAAACTTATTTAAAAAACACAGTAAGAGACTCATTTTGTGTGCGTGGTCCAGGATTAATTTGTAATATACATGAAAATATACGAGTTCTCGCATAATTGCCGAATAAAAATTGAAACATTTTATCCCTGAATATA
>NW_017295582.1:7168-9676 GCF_001594075.2 Trachymyrmex cornetzi
GTCGCTCTAATACTCGCTTGTGTTTACGAGTTTACTGGTAGAGCGAAAAGGACGGGCGCTGCCTCTCGCTGTCTCGCTCGCTCTCGCGGCGAAGACGGCCGACTAGATGCCGGTAGGTGGGGGTAAAAGTGGTAGGGCTGGATTCTGTGTTGCCGGGGAGCCAAATGTGCATCACTGCCGTGATGCGCATTCCGCGGGCCCGAAGCATATGCCTTCCCCCCGGGGGAACTCGGGGCCTCGTCAAGTGTTTGGCGGGGAGGGTACACCCTAGAAGGCACAGCCGACACGGGGAGTAGGATTAAACAGAAATGGAAATCGAACAAACTGACATAGAAAAAGCAACAACAACAGACATAGACAACCAAGTAGAAGTACTGGAAGAAAGGGTAGAAAGGACAGGAACTCAGGTGCAGGAGATGGCTGTGCCAGGACCAAGCGACCTGGTGATACATGTAGAGGATTTGTCTCAGGAGTCTAGAACAGATGAGGCAAAGGAAGGGAGGAGTTCCTCATCCTTTTTCAAAAAACCGGGGCCAAGGTCCTATAAAGGAAGGATAACTGAACGATACAGCCGTGATTCATCAGCTATGGACACGGAAACGCAGGAAATCAGTTCATCAGACAGCGACATCGCTGAGTATGGAAAATCCAGAAGAGGAAGAAACATAATTGATGATGATTCGGATGTATCATCTCCTCCGGAGAAGTTGAACATAAGGAGCTCCGGACCGCAGAGAACTGGAGGAAATAGGAAATGGGAGAGAGTGAGGCATATTTGGCACCCCGGCAACACGGAAACAAGCCCCACCACTTGTACCCCCACCAAGCAGACACCTACCGGCATCGAGTTGGCCGTCTTCGCCGCTGCGCGAGAGCGAGCGAGACAGCGAGAGACAACGTCCGTCCTTCTCGCTCTATAAGCGAGTATTAGAGCGGCAAGGACAGCCGCTCTCTTTCGCTGTCTCGCTTCCTCTAGTATCGTAGTCGCTTGTTATGAGCGACCGAAAACCGAAAATGTACTTTCTCAGCCGCTCGGCGTATTCCTGTACAGGGTACCCCGACTTTTTTGCCAATCACTTTTGTGTTCATAGAGCGGACTAAACTGAGTCGAAAAGTCCTGTACTATTTTGAAATTTTTGCAATAGTTAACAAGATATTAATTACTAAAAATTGCAAAATATTAGTTTTGAATAATTTTTTACTCAAATACTATCAACTTTACAGAAAAACTGCAAGAGACATAAATTATTTATTTTCTTCTCATAAAGTTTTGAAAATTTTTTATCAACTTTTTAGTACTGCATTTTCTCATTTTTATCTACATGAGAAAATACGGTATTAAAAATTTCAAAAAATTCTAAAAAAATTCTCCCTGTATAAGGGATAAAGAGACATGAACACATATTCTAGATAACGATTTTAATAAATAGATTTTAATAAATTTTAATTATTATGTAACCCTTCCATTAATAGCAAAAATGATTTTAACGCTAAAAAAATCAAAATATGTTTCAAACATGACGTTTTTCGTAATATCTTTCCAGTACACTTATATATTTTCTTTGGATATACGCTCGTGTTGATACCTTGATATTTTTTTCAAAATTTGAAAATTGGCACTTTACAGTTAAAAACGGTAAAAACGAGTATTTATTAATAAATATTAATATATTATGAAAAAATAATATAAAATTATTAAAATATGCATTTTTTAAAATAAAAAGTAAATAAATAATTAGACTAATACTCGTTTTTACCGTTTTTAACTGTAAAGTGCCAATTTTCAAATTATATATTAATATTTATTAATAAATATTAATAATATATGTATTAATGTTATTTTTAACATTAATATGACATTAGTAAAAAATAGTCAATTATCAATATTATTATTATTACTTAAAAAATGCAGTTTTATAATAAGAAAAAATCCAATATAGATTAAATAATTGTTTCTATTTTTTTTTAACTATAAAATGCAAATTTTAAACATTTGATGAAAATGTGTATTCAAATATCAACTAAGTTCTACTAAAAAAATTCCCAAAAAAAAAGTCTATAACAACACTCTAAGAATATCATTTAGAATGTGTTATTTAATACTAATTGCGATATTTTATTATCTATTTACTGCAAATTACCAATTTTTTAAATTTTAAAACAATATGTATTACAGATATCAATACAAATGTTCTACCAAACAAATTCTATGCGTATACTCGTAACTTCACGTTTGAAAAACATTATAATTCTTTTTAGTTTTAAAATAAATTATATAAACTGTTCTTTTTCTTCTCATTTGTCTTTATTACATTTTTTAAATTTTTTGATACATATGTTCAGGGATATAATGTTTCAATTTTTATTTGGCAATTATGCGAGAACTCGTATATTATCATGTATATTACAAATCTTAACAAAATTACCTTTTTAAAAAAAGTTAAAAAAAGGCGCCAAGTGTTCATGTACCTTCCATAAAAAACTGTACTTTACATAAACTAAAAAAAA
>NW_017295582.1:9850-10355 GCF_001594075.2 Trachymyrmex cornetzi
GTATTTTGTAAATTGCGAAAAGAACATATATTTTATTGCAACATATAACATTTAATTAACGAGACAAAATGATACGTAGCTTTATCTTTCTATTCAAGAATCTTTTATATTTGCAATGGAATACAACATTTAATCTCAAAAAATTAAAGACGAAGCATCACAAAATGCGAAAATTTTATGAAAATAAAATTTTTTATGTAAAAAAACGCTTGGCGCGCTGCTAGACCTCAAGATATAATTAGATGATCATCAAATAATATCAATAAAAAAAATAATGAACAGATTTAAGAAAGAAAATGAGGTGGACTAACAATATACAGTGTGTGTGTGTGTTTGTGTGTGTGTATGTGTGTGTGTGTGTGTGTGTGTGTGTGTGTGTGTGTGCGCGCGCGTGTGTGCGTGTGTGCGTGTGTGCGTGCGTGTGTGAGTAGTAAAGTAGGGCGGGTTCTAACTCATGGGGCTAGAGGGGAGCGCGGGGCGCGGGGGGAACTCGTAGGCGCGGGGG
>NW_017295583.1:0-7489 GCF_001594075.2 Trachymyrmex cornetzi
GTAAAAGTGGTGGGGCTGGATTCCGTGTTGCCGGGGAGCCAAATGTGCATCACTGACGGTAGGTTGTATATTCGGCAGCAGAGAGAGTAGGCCGGCCGCCGGCCGGACGCGCTTATCGACTATCTTTCAACGTTAATATCTCGTTAACTATTGCGCAACCTACAAAATGGTATAAGAATTTTCGATTCAATTTGGTCCATTCTACCTGCTCGTGATCGATTACCCGGTAATTTTTAAACAACCTATATATAATAAGAATCACACCATATAAGGCGTTTTTGTCAAAATCTTGCGAGAGAAAAGGGTACATGTTTGCGTTATTTCTCTTTCTTTAACCTGTATCTAACTTTTTTTAACTTCCGAAATGACTGCTCATGCATGTTTATGACTACATCGACTAGATATTTGTTACAAAAAATATACGTAAAAATTTAGAAAATGAGTGGACATGCATACTATTCTATAACAATTCTTTATCTAAGGCTTATTTCATATTTATGTTGCTGAAATATAACGTTTATGATACCTAAAATTAGTATGATTTAAATATAAGCGTGAATTGACAAAACCTAGCGAGTCAATAAAAACTGCCTTATGGTGTGGCTCTTATTATAGATTTCTCATCATAAAATCATTGAACTTTTTCTAAATTAATTCTCTAATATTTGACTTTAAAAGAAAAAAAAAATTAGGAAAGATAGAAAAATTTTTAATTTAAAAAAAGTTATTAAATTAAAGTTTAAAAGCAACTAAGTTAAGTTAAAAGTTAATGCATTTAAAATTAACTAAGTTAAGTTAAAAGTTATTAACTTTTTAACTTTTTTTTTAATTTTTAACGTTTTAACTAGTTACTACCCAACCCTGCATGTTTCTAAAATGCAAGCAAACACAGCCAGGGTGCGTGAAAAATAAGCATGCGGTAGATTATACTCAGAACTCGTTTTCAGGTAGTTGGAATCAAGCATCGCAGAAATAGACACTCGACGTTCATTCCAGTTGTCCTTTTTATTATAGTACAATAACATTTACTCTTTAGCAACGATTTTCACTATGACATAGGAGCATGCGTTATTTCATATTAGAAATACCCTAGGTATCTTATATTACGATTTCCACGCCTTATGGTTATATGATCATCAAATCTAACTTCTGTAATTAAACAATTCAACATATCCCGTATTTTTCTACTAGTACGACCTTACTCTATCACTACATGAAGAATTTATTGCCAAATATTTATTTATTAAATAATAAACAAGATTTAAAGGCTAAAACTTGAAGATATCAAAATTCTAAAATCTTTTTTTACAATGACTACAACCATGATCTAATAATGAATTTTCTACTAAATAGTTTTCAATCCAAGAGCAATAAATTCATGGTAGAACCAATAGATAGCGTTTATTAGTTTAGCAGAAGTGCCGCTATCTCATATTAGCCGCCTATCTCATAGTAGGGGGCTTTCCTCTACGTTATATTTTAAATATTTTTGTATTAATTTCTTTTATATTAAGAAATCTTGTAAGAAGACTGATTTTTTCATGTCAAGAAATCTGTCTAGCGGCTGCCTAGTAAGTAAGATGTAGGTGTTACATCGTAATTACTAGGCAGTCACTAGACAGATTTATTGAGATTATGAAATATTAGCTAGTGACTATCCAATGACGAGTTAGAAATCTTATCTAGTTAATACTGTCTAGTGCCTAGATGGTAAATCAGATTGGCTAGATTCATTTTTGCTCGGGTAATATGAAACTCCACGCATTCTATTTCATTTTTTTGCAATATTCAGAGAATTTTTTAAATCCAAATATTTCAAAAAATTATAATAATTGAGTGTAAAGTTTAAAAAATGTTGCAATTGCGCTGCGGCGATGACATATGTTTCAACGAACACTATAATTCTTAAATTAATGGAAATAAATAACAATCATATAACGTATAATTGACGTATGCGCGCAATCCATTATTCAAAAGACAAAATCTTTTCAATGGCTCTGTAACAATTTGTAAAATCTTACGCCGTAATATGTATTATATATTACAATTCCTAATACCTACAATGTTGCAGCAATATTATAGTGCAATCTGCAATATTGCAATGTTTCTGCAATGTTACTACAAGTTTCATATACCTATGTATTATACATATTTGTATATACAGGGTGTTTTCAAATTCGCGCCCATAAAGTACAAGATGCGATACTTTATGTTAAAACAAACAACTATTTTCTTTTGCAAAGTTGCGTCTGACAAGTTTTTGCAGGACAACAGGTTAAAGTTATAAGAGTAAATGCAAACAATTATTTATAGAATGTAATTTTACTACAGGAAAAAGTTTTTCCTCAACGTTTTTCTTCAACTTTTTCCTTTAACAAAATTGCGTCCGGTAAATAGTTTTTGCAGGAGAGCAGATTGAAATTAACAAATAAACACAAAAATTATTTATCGGATGCAATGTTATTAAACGAAAAAGTTGTTTGTTTTAGTATAAAGTTTCACGTCTTGTACTTCGTAGGCGCGAATTTGAAAACATCCTGTATAAATGTGAATTTGAAAACATCCTGTATAAATGTGGAAAGCACGAAGTGCGCGCCTGTTATGTTCTAGTATATTATAAAATACAACGAGATAAAAATATAAAAATACGTTAACTTAGCTGTAAAATTAATTTTTTAACAACTACAATGGTTTCAAAAGAGTTTCTTTTTTTAGCATCTGGAAACTATTTGCGATAATCGCTAACAACTTTTAATAAAGTTTATTTTTGTTTATCATCCTTTGTTAATATTAGCTGTATTCCCCGTTCTGCTGTGTTATTAACAACTTCTAAGTTTTTAACAATATGGAACTTTTTTTTAAATGTTTGCTTGTAGACCAGGTTGAAGGAGGAATTTGTAAAAATTCGGGATTTATATTAAACCTTAGAAAAAATGTTTTTGTATTAGAAGAAACAAATTTATCTAGTGATGTATTGATTATTGAAGGACGTCTCTTGATTACTGAAGGAATCCCAATTTTTTACAAACTGTCCTTCAACCTGGTCTACAAACAAACGTTTTAAAGAAGTTTTTTAAGATTAAATTTGGGAAATTTGGGGGGATTATTAATATTTCAGATTGATTACGTTGAAAGTCCGACAACCATATCGGCAAGCAATTATAATTTCTAAAATTAATTCATTTAAATAAATATATATAATAGTTCAACTTCTTAACATTCATACCGTAGTGGCGCTTCGTATTTAAAGTAATGTTTCTGACATAAACGGTCTTATGTCCAATCTTATTATTTTAAAAAAGGATTCCATATTGTTATGAACTTAAAAGTTATTAATAACACAGCAGAACGGGAAATAAAGCTAATTACTAATTACAACAATATAACAAAGGACGAGAAACAAAAACAATTTTTATTAAAAGTTGTTAGCGATTATCGCAAATAGTTTCCAGATGCTAAAAAAGAAACTCTTTTGGAACTATTGTAGTTGTTAGAAAATTAATTTTACAGCTAAGTTAACGTATTTTTATATGTATTATCGCTGTATTTTATAATATATAAATTATAAAAAAATCAATAAAGGAATTTTTAAAAAGTATATATTTCAAACAGACTTTCATTCGTTAATCAGCACAATTCCTATTCTTGTAATCCAAAATTTTACAAGTATTATTTATCTCGTATATTTGGTTCGTAATCTCTTCATTTATAATTCATTTGTTCATATTTATTGAGCCTTTTCTTTATGTATTTTATTATTTTATGTATTTTATGTATTATATTATTTATCTATATCTATACCAGGTATGTAAATATGAAACCGGAATTTTTTAATAGAAAATACATGTTTATTGCATGAAAATGATAAAAAATATTTTATTAGAAGTATTGCCCATCGCTAGCTATACATTTTTCCCACGTGTCTGACAATTTGTGGATGCCACGCAAAAAAAATTGTTGCTCTTTTGAGCCAAACCAGTCATTTAGCCATTTTCGTACATCTTCGTAAGAAGTGAAGCGCTGCTGAGCAAGTGTGTGTCCCATCGATGCAAATAAGTAGTAATCGGACGGAGCCAAGTCTAAAAAGTGAGTAAGCCGCATGCGAAAGTATTTCACAACCAAACGCCTCAATCGTTTCCTTGACCAGTTTTGCTGTGTGTGATGGTGCATTATCATGAAGCAAAATCACTTTGTGTTGCCTTTTTTGATATTCCGGTTGTTTTTCACGCAAAGATTGATTCAAATTGATCATTTGTTGTCAGTAGCGGTCAGTATTAACAGTTTCGCCAGGTTTTAGCAGCTCATAATAGATCACTCCTTTCTCATTACACCAAACACAGAGCATCGTCTTCCGTCCATAGCGATTTGGCCTTGCAGTCGATGTTGATGGTTCGCCTGGAGTTACCCATGATATTTTACGCTTAGGATTCTCAAAATATATCAACTTTTCGTCGCCAGTCACAATTCGATGGAGAAATGACTTTCTTTTGTACCTGGCGAGCAGAATTTCGCAAGTGGTTTTTCGGTTTTCCTGCTGTCTTTCATTCAGTTCATGTGGAATCCATTTTCCCATCTTCTGGATCGTTCCCATGGATTTCAAAAGTATGGAGACAGCTTCTCGTGTCACATTCAATTGATCCGCGAGTTGTTGTTGAGTTTGAGCGTCATCCTCATCCAACAATGCTTGCAATTCGATGTTTTCAAACTTTTTCGGTGGTTTTCCAAGTTCTTCGTTTCTCACATCAAAATCGCCACTTTTGAATTTTTTAAATCACTCGAAGCACTGTGATTTACCAAGAGCATGCTCACCGTAAGCTTCGACAAGCATTCGATGCGATTCTGCAGCAGTTTTCTTCAAATGGTAACAGAAAATCAATGCTGTCCGCAAATCGTTTCCAGGCACGAAATTCGACATGTTCAAGGCTATTACAAATTATACTGTTGTATGAAATTTGTATTGTTGTGAGTTGAAAATCTTTGTCAGATGTCAGAACAAGGATCACTTTCACAGTTGCAACTTATGTATTTTAATAATTCTTGGGGAATTAAGTCGTAATCGTCTGAGAAGTATTTGGGAACAAGTCTACCTACATGCAGTGATGCGCATCTGGCTCCCGGGCAACACGAGAATCATCCCCACCATTCTCGCTGTCTCGCTCCCTCTCGCGCAGCGGCTTCGCGACAGCTATGGCCATGTATTAGTAAATTCCGGTTTCATATTTACATACCTGGTAAGTTCAAAGTTATCGAGACAGCACAGTAACGTTTTAAAATTGTATTTAAAACGTACATGTTGGACGTTTTGGACATATTAAAAACATCCAGATTAGATCCATGGATATTTTAAAAACGTTTCAAAAACATCCAGGGTTACCATTTTGGACTTTTTAAAAACATTTTAGGATACAATGGACTAAAACTGGACCACATTAATTCATTAAACAAATTTTAGATCACAATCAAGACAAAATGATTTTTATATGAGTATTATTATTGATTAATATCTCATTCCATAATACATAAAATTATAATAAAAAAAAAATTTTTCCCTGAATTCGGGAACTAATTTCATAGTGCTTCGAAGCGGTCACCCATCTGGTTACATACCTCCATCCACTATGCTTGACTTCTGAAATCTTATGGAAACCGCTACACTTCGATGATCCACGTATACCTATATAACCATGGATGTATAATTACGATACATATGTTCAATATGGTCCTAATAGAAATTTGTGCAGCTCAACTGAACATCTAGTCAGTTACTGTCTAATATTTAATCTTAATGTTATTACGACTATTTTCAGGTTAGGAAATCATGGTTGGCACCCAGTTGGACACTGCTCAATTGGACACGAGCCACTCACAGCGCTTGAGACTACAAAGCTCCTAAGCATCGGTCGCTGTGATTGGTGGTGTCCAATCGAGACGTGGTCAATCGGGATCACCCCGAAATCATACGCTGTACTTTCGCAGTACCAGTTATCATGTATGGTACAGTAACAGTGTGGTAGCGGTATTTTATGAGGATATCGTGGGATATCGAATGCTTGGTTATCTGGGTAGATTTTTCGTCGTTAAAAGTTTTCATCACAACACATGTCCTAGGGACGTCCATGGGATGTTCAAAAGATGTCCATACATAATAACAAAAGTGAAATTCCTCGTGCGGTCTTAAAAAAATTTTCACTTGTCAAGTCATCGAAAGACTCCACATCAAATTTTGATGAAAATACACTCAATCAATGCGTAAAAATCAAGATTTGTCGAGAAAGAAGCGTCGTTCTAATCTATAAACATAGATATTAATTGTTAAAGTTGAGGATCATTCAGGTTAGGAAATCTGTCACAGCAGTGGTTCACTACTTTAAAAATCCAAATCCACTGCTTTAGCAAAAAATTTATGTTGAACTGTACAATAGAGGACCA
This sequence comes from Trachymyrmex cornetzi, assembly GCF_001594075.2. Classification (NCBI taxonomy): domain Eukaryota; kingdom Metazoa; phylum Arthropoda; class Insecta; order Hymenoptera; family Formicidae; genus Trachymyrmex; species Trachymyrmex cornetzi. Next base: position 6,430 of record NW_017295583.1, read on the forward strand.
CCCCCTTCTATGACCTTGACATATGTTGTCAAGGTCATGACCCTGAGTCACCTCCACCAAGTTTTAACCGTCGCTCATCCTTCATTAAAAAGTTATTAATACAAAAATTTTGTATATACTTTGACTTACTCGTACGCCCCTGAAGCAGGGGGAAGGGGGGGGTGAAAGTCGGAGGTGAGAGTCGTGCGCCCCTGAAGCTGGAGGGAGGGGGGGTGAGAGTCGCAGGTGAGAGTCGTGAGCTCCTGAAACAGGGGGGAAAGGGGATGAGAATCGGAGGTGAGAGTCGTACGCCCCTGAAGCAGGGGGGAGGGGGATGAGAGTCGGAGGTGAGAGTCGTGTGCTCCTGAAACAGGGGGGAGGGGCGATGAGAGTCGGAGGTGAGAGTCGTGCGCCCCTGAAGCAGGTTGGAGGAGGGGGGTGAGAGTCGGAGGTGAGAGTCGTGCGCCCCTGAAAGTGAAAACCTATGTAGAATAGTATTTAATATTGCATATGTAACAAAAATATGTTATTTTTCAAACTTTTTTTGTTAATAACTTTTTAACGGAAGGACGAGCGACGGCTAAAACTTGTTGGAGGTTATTCAGGGTCATGACCTTGACAACATATGTCAAGGTCAAGGTTGTAGGAGTGGGGTTCCTTATTCGAAAGAATTATCGAATTTATTGTTAATGCAGAGAACTTATGTTCTTAAAGCAGTCAACCACTACTATGATATGTTTCTTAACCTGAATAGTCATCGACTTTAACGATTAAGATCTCGGTTCATGGGGCAGAACGACGCATTTTTCTTATCAAATATTTACTTTCTTATCAAATATTTACACGGAAACACATCGATTGAGTGTATTTTTATCAAAATTTGTGGTGGCCAGGATGTTCATTACATTAACCCAAAAATGCTTTGTAGACGTGATATTTTTGTAACGATGCACCCCCAAAAGGCATCGTTCCCGGCAACGCAAGCATAATGCCAGGCCGCGCGAGCTCGCAAGTCCGCGAAACCGAACGTCGCCGAACGACGCCGAGCGCCGCAGCTCTCGCTCGTATTGTTCCCCGCCGA